>NC_139703.1:21666472-21673972 GCF_964188405.1 Protomyctophum parallelum | reverse complement strand
GTTGAAGACACCTGTGACGAAACACAACAGGTGCACATTCTCATTCATACCCATTTTCCATCTGTATACCATTAACACTTTGTTTTGTGCCCGCTCGGTGGTAACATAAGCACAGCTATAACCTTATCAGGGAGGAGCGGGTTGTTGTTCTTGTGAGCAGTGATCATCAGCACACTGTTTACCGTGTCGGGAGCGATGCGAGACAAAGTCACAAATTAAATCCGATCGTCGGGGATGCTGCGACGGCTCACCGTGGACAGCGCTCGAAGCTTTAGAGATCCAGGGCTTTGAAAATCCTGTTTTTTAACCCATTTTGACCTGAGATCAGATTCTAAAAATCTCTTCTACATCCTGACAGTTTTCTGAAAAAGCTACGTTTCTATGTCAGTCGTCCTTCGATTTTTCAAAAATAGCAGACCTACAAGCTCGAAGGCGCGCCACACGGTGGCGCACTTATGAGCTTGTAGATCTGCTATTTTCCAATAGCTAAAGCATAACATAATGCTAACACCAAAAGGGGTTCCCGCCCAAAATGGGTTTTAATGAAGATAAATGGAGCTGGATGTAAAAAATCCCATAGCTGGCGGGGACGGAGGCGATGCATAGCAACCGGAGCCATGCTAAAAGCTACATTGACGGTCGCCGCTTTCATATACGGAGAATGTATACAAACAGTATAAACATAAGGAATAAGGGAAGCAGGAGGAGGTAGCCGTTTTGGTTTCAGGGGTGATGGTGAGGTGGGTGGGGAGGGGAGGACGGTTGCAGTTTGCACTTTATCGGTTGTTATTTGTTATCTGGATGTTATTGTCTGTTCTTGTCTTTTGTAATGATTACTGTGCTCTGCTCTTAGAGCTAACATGAATAGCCCAATTTGGGACATTGCAAATAAACTCCTTGACCATGACCTAGTGAACAATCTAAGGATGTGATGATAGGTGGGTTACGGTACCTGTAAAGAATTTAACCCATTTTGGACTGAGGTCGATAAAAAAAAAAAAAAAACATGGTTCTATGTCAGCCGTGCTCAACCTTTTTCATGTCAAGGACCCCCAGAATTATCTCTATTGGGCCACGGGCCCCATCTCAAAATATGTAGTTCCAGGGACCACCCCCCCGGGACCACCCGTAGACACTCGGCTGCTCCTAATTAATCAATTAGGGTACCTGTGAACTCTCTCTTGATGGCCAGGTTGGCGGGACAGGAGTTGCTGGTCATGGCGATGGCTGGCCCGGTCATCCCGGGACCGCTGTACACGTCCAGGTGACTGCTGGACAGCGGGAGCTGCGGGAAATGAACACACACGCGCACACACACACACACACACACACACACACACACACACACACACGCATGCAAGCGCGCACGCGTGCACGCACACGCACGCACACACGCACACACACGGTATATCCATCATTTTGTTTGTTTATGTGATTTCTTTTTGGATTTCTTTTTTTTTTCACATTCTGGAATATTTATCCTATTAACCACCCACCATGCATTTGGATGAATAGATGACATGACATGTCTAGATCTACAAGCTCAAAACAAAACGCTGCAATGTGTTGTTGTTGTTGTTGTTGTGAGCTTGTACATGGCCTATTTTTGCTATATTTGAAATCGCTGTGTTTGTCGTAATTATGTAAGACATTTTAACATAAATCTTCTCTTCTCCGGGGGGGGGGAGAAGACACAAAACACCGCCCACGACTGCGTAAGAAAAGAAATGAACAATATAGTGTATACGAGTGTGTAGAGAAGTGCAAGAAATGCAACAAGTACAAAACCAGGAAGGTTGTAAACCTGTCAACCCCCGGGTGTTAAAACCTCACTTCAAAACGCCGTTATCTTTTATCGTTTATGACTTCATAACCTGCGTAAACCCCGGTCGGCGCGCTACCTTTCTAAAAATCCTCCGTTCCGAGTCTGTAAAACTGTAACAAAGAAAAAGAAAAGGGCAGATAGCACGAGATAAACGCCATAATAATCACACTTGAGCGCGCCGCTTGCCAAACACCATAACAATATAACGAGCAACTACACTATCAGCTGTTATCTCCCCGTTTTAACCCATTCAGACCCGAGGACGCAGCTGTGTCGCCTCATAAGCGTTTAACAATCTTTAACCGTCACATTTTAAAACTTTAGCTGTTGAAAAATAGCAGATATATACAAGCTCGAGCTTGTAGATCTGCTCATGAAAAAGCGGTGCAAATCTTTGAATATATATTATTTTCACTGCGTTTTTTAACACATATCTTCTTCTGGGAGGTCCGTGGAACAATATATTTTGATATGGGGCGCCGGGTCTGTGGCCCAAATAAATACATATCATTCTGTACATAATACATAATACATAATCATTCTGGGGGTCCTTGACATGTAAATAGTTTGAGAAACCACTGATATAGAAACATAGGGTTTTTTTTTTCAGAAAACGATCTAGAAGACATTTAGAATAGAATCTGGTGGTCTTTAATGGCTTAACGGCTTGCTATTCTCCCTGCGTGTCCGATGCTCAACCTCTGGGACAAACTCACCGTGTCATCTCTTCTTGCTGTTGTTGTACTTTAGACATTGCACCACGCCGTCGCGTTATGTTATGTCTCGTCGCTCGGGGGCCTTAATTACTACCGACAAAAACACGTCATTTGATAGTATTCCTCTATTGAAAATATTCACGTTAATATGCTTATGCATGCTATACGGTGTCCCCGTTCGCACATGCAGGTATATGGGGACTGAATGAGACTTGAAAGCTAAAAAAGGAGGCCCTGGCCACTGATAACGTTAACTTTATCTTGCGCAGGTCGGAGATAGCTTATCTGGGGCCGGCTACTGTGTGAGGCTGGCTGGATCAAAAACATTGCAGACGCATAAACACAGGAAGGAATGACCCAACAAAAGATTATATAGACTCTATCCGGTGTGTTAATGATCTGCTCTGTGTGGACGCATGTCAGAGCTGACACACAGAGAGAGAGAGAGAGAGAGAGAGAGAGAGAGAGAGAGAGAGAGAGAGAGAGAGATGTAAACTAATTAAAGCCTTTTTTGCTGGCTATAAAAGGGGTATAATACACTAAATGCCCTCCATGCTCCTGGGCCCGTCCCGCAGAGTGACCAGATCAAAACCTGTTCATTTGAGGTACAGAATGAAGTATCAGTTGTGTGGGACAAGTGGGACGGGATATAGGGTTTTAACAACTTATTACTTAAAAGCCTTGATGTGCATTATTTGACCATATATATAGGCCTACAATTGCCTATCCTTTTTGTTTTTTAAACTGCTCTGGCGTCGCACATTTTGTTTTAAATTGCTCATTTTGGTCATAGGTGGGATGGCCGACTTGGTACTGTAGCCTAGGAGATACTGTATTTCTCATGGTACTTGCTTAAACGCATCTTGCAGGAAAAAGAGACAATGAGAGAACGTTTTACAACAGAAAGCAAATTAACTATTAGGGTTAGACCAGGGGTGCCCACACTTCTTTGACTTGAGAGCTACTTTCACAATGACCAGCTCAACAAGATCTACTCACCAAGAAAAGTATTATCCCATTGTCTTATAGTATGTAACGCCAGTGCTGCTGTTCTCAGCAAACACACTTGGAATGGGAAATAGAGGAAAATAGAATTCGTAGTTATTTGTATATGACTTTGTATTTGTATTGCATTTGTATTGTGCGTTTGAGCTGAAAGGCTCTTTTAATCAATCAGTCACCTTAATTCAAGTAGTTTTTTTTTAATGATATATATTTTGGGGCATGTCATGTGGTCTACCTGCAAAAGCCTTTGTGAACTACTGGTAGATCGTGGTCGACCTTCTGGGCACCCCTGGGTCAGACTAACTATTAGGGCATTATTTTGAACACTGATGCTCTATATAGCATCAGTCACAATGTGGGACAGGGTCTCAAGTAGTAGGACTGTCCCTTGCAACGGGGGTTTCGTGCAGCTGCCGGTGTAGTGATACTGGACACACAAAATAGTCCCATGTGACAGAGGGGTCAAAGTTGAATGAAAGTTGCACTATATGGCAAAAATACGATACAAATGCCGCTAGTTTTGTAGATTTTATTTTTATTTTTACGCATGGCCCCGGCCTGACCACCAACTGACCGTGAGTCAAAAATAACCCTTTAACGTTGAGTTAATTTAACTGTGACTTTGTTTAATTGACACCTTGGCAGTTAATCTGTTGTGCAGTTAGCTTAGCCGTTGAAGTGTGTGTACAACACAGAACAACAGCAAAGCAAATCATGCATGGTTTTATGGTGCGCATGCACGCACACACACACACGCACACGCACACACGCACACACACACACACACACACACACACACACACACACACACACACACACACACACACAGGTCAGTCATGCCTACTATACGATCCTTCCCAGCTCTCACTAAACTGGCGGATTCCAAAGATTCCATGGAATGTTCCACACTAATCCCCGTCAGGATCAGAAGGTGAGGTTTCATTCACTACTTAGATACCGACTGGCTGGAAATACTACATAAAATACTGAGTTTTCATTCACTATTTAGATACAGACTCACTGAAATACTGCATAGAGTACTGAGGTTTCATTCACCATGTAGAGACTGACTCACTGAAATACTGCATAAAGTACTGAGGTTTCATTCACCATGTAGAGACCGACTCACTGAAATACTGCATAAAGTACTGAGGTTTCATTCACCATGTAGAGACCAAGTCACTGAAATACTGCATAAAGTACTGAGGTTTCATTCACCATGTAGAGACCGACTCACTGAAATACTGCATAAAGTACTGAGGTTTCATTCACCATTTAGAGACTGACTCACTGAAATACTGCATAAAGTACTGAGGTTTCATTCACCATGTAGAGACCGACTCACTGAAATACTGCATAAAGTACTGAGGTTTCATTCACCATTTAGAGACCGACTCACTGAAATACTACATAAAATACTGAGGTTTCTTTCACTATACTAGAGAGTCTTGCCATCGGCAAGCCAGTGGATTGGCAGTAGTACATTGTCAGAACACTGTCAGTGAGAATTACGCTTTGCGATGAAAAGAAGTGCCAAAAAGGGACACTTGTTTTCAGGCACAAAAGAGAAGAATTAGCAAAAGGATAAACAGTGAAAAGAACATTGGGGGAAAACAAGTTATTTCCAGAAAGAAAATGCAGGTAAAGTACAAGAAAGCCACATCTGTACTGTACAGGTTCCTGTGAAATCCATGAATCAGGTCATCGCCATGCTGGCTTTGTGGTGGACAAAATGAGTGTTACCTGAAACATAATTATGAAGAGATAGCCCGGAATGACCATAACAGGTCTGTGTATAGCCTGGGGGTCCACCTATGCTTTCTCTATGGCATATAGGCAGCTCCCGGCAGGAGTGTGTGTGTGTGTGTGTGTGTGTGTGTGTGTGAGTGAGTGTGTGTGTGTGAGTGTGTGTGTGCGTCAATTTAACAAAGGTGCAGACGATCAGAAATCAGCAGAGAGCGATCGACGTTTGCGCTACTCTATGCCGAATTGAAGTGGACTCGGGCCCCAGACTTTCTCTTTTCTCCCCGGAAATAAAAACGTACTGGCGGGTTTCCGAGGCTACCCTGAGTGTAGCCTACAAATGGAACCAAATGGACCCATTTGTACACTCTCAGTTAAAACGGGTTAGATGCCTAAGACGTAATGGCCGAGTTAAATCTACCTTCGTGCAGGTAGCCACAGACGTACAGACAGACGGCTTTCGATTAATTCGCCTTCATCCACGGTTTTAGAAATATATTCACCTGTTTTTACCATCGTTGTTAGCCTCCATGGAAGAAACAGGCAAAATTCATAATCGTCCGTTCACACCATAGACTGTAAAAAAATATGGACAAAGCGTTCGCCGGGTCTGATATGGACGTAAGATGAAGCCAGTCAGTCCTTGTATTGTAAATCGCCATCTTTCAAGATCCGTTTGGGCCCAGCTGAGCCATTGGCTGGCTCCAGACAACGAGGCGGGACTTCCCCCCTACTTCTTAGTTGGTTTTTATTTTGACTGAACGGGGGGTGGCTCCCGTTCATAGACTGTAACAGTAGCTACGCCCCTCAGAACATACGCGACTTTATGGTCATTTTTTTAAATAAATGGGACCATAATTTTCCAAAAATAATATTATGACATGAGAAATGAGACTTTAAACTAGTTTAAACTAGCAGAAAGTATTCATGACCATGTTTAGTAAGGTAATACAGTCTAGGTGAAGTTGGGCCCAAATACATGGACCTCTATGGTGGATATGTTTTTTTTGGGGCCCAATGACAGCGCCACAACAGGCCATTATATGAACTTTTAAGGATGTCCCGATTTCCTTAGTGGCTTCACAAAATATCTGTCTGACTGCCCCCCCCCCCCCCCCCCCCCTGGTTCACACGCACGTGCACGCAGGCTTTACTAACAGTATGGGTCATAATGACCTCTGGGACATATCGGTGACACCTCACATGAACTGAAGGGCTGTCCGTGCAGCCAAGCATTGGCTACATGGATTCGGTTTGACACAGTTTGTTAGACCAGTGGTACGGGACCCGTCTGTGGGTCGCGGGGACCCATTTTTTTTAAAGTGGTGTAATAACCCATTTTGACCTGAGATCAGATTCTAAAAATGTCTTCTATATCCTGACAGTTTTCTGAAAAAGCTATGTGTTTCCATGTCAGTGGTTCTTAGATTTTTCAAAAATAGCAGACCTACATGCTCGTAGCGCGCCACTCGGTGGCACGCTATGAGCTTGTAGATCTGCTATTTTTTCAATAGCTAAAGCATAGCATCATGCTAACTCCAAAAGGGGTTCCCGTCCCCAAAATGGGATAAGGAGCTTTGTGTGTCTGTGGGTGGCTGGCTGGGTCCATCCGAGCACGGAAATAGCATTTGGTTGGATTTCACAACCAAGTGTCATTGTTGCGCAGCCTAACACACACACACACACACACACACACACACACACACACACACACACACACACACACACATATAGTAACTGTATATATGATGATTTCGGGTGTGACAGTAGAGTGCAGTGACAGTACAGTACAGTAGAGGGACCCCCCCCCCCCCCCAAGGGACACGGTAACTGTGTCATTTCTCGACCGTTTCGGACGCGAAACGGAGTTGAACCACTTACTTCACACGGGGTCTGAGAGTGAATACCCCATTTTGTCTACGTTTCCAACTTTTCCAAAAAGTATTATTATTATTTTAAGAAGTGATGAAGATAGTCTACTAACTAACTGCTATTTTCTGTTATTTAGACGCGCGCGCGCACACACACACACACACACACAGGAACACTATGCAGCCCTTGATTTGTCTGAATGACAACAACCTACGTCTGACATTCCATTCACATCATTGGTCCGTTTGGCTTATCATGAAGTATGCAGAGAGAGAGAGAGAGAGAGAGAGAGAGAGAGAGAGAGAGAGAGAGATGCTGACGTGTGCTGCTGAGTTAATG
>NC_139703.1:21646472-21661472 GCF_964188405.1 Protomyctophum parallelum | reverse complement strand
CCCCGATCAATCGTTTAATAGGATTAACCCATTTTGACCTGAGATCAGATTCTACAAAATATCTTCTACAGCCTGACAGTTTTCTGAAAAAGCTATGTTTCTATGTCAGTCGTTCTTCGATTTTTCAAAAGATAGCAGACCTACAAGCTCGTAGCGCGCCACTCGGTGGCGCGCTATGAGCTTGTAGATCTGCTATTTTTCAATAGCTAAAGCATAACATAATGCTAACACCAAAAGGGGTTCCCGCCCAGAATGGTCCTCCAATAAGGTTGTTAACTAAAATGAAATAATGGCAACTGTAATTGAGAATAAAATAATCGTCATTCTACGGCCTATACCCAATAAAAGCCTTTGTTTGATACATCCATCTTTTATTAAAGCTCAAATAGCGACTGGCAAGACTAAAAAACAAACTGACAGACGCCGAAAAAGCCGGAAAAACCAACACACGGAGTCGCGTTTCATCGCAATCACTTAACCTGACGCTGCCAGATCCAAGAAGCTTGCTACACACAAATTTGTTTCACAGCTTATTGGGATCTGGTATCTCGGAAGCAAATTCGATGACGGTGGCTGTTCCTTTTTTTCAAGATACTTGGTAGATGATTGGATGGGACCGTCTGTCTATCACCGTGTGGGCGTGCAAACACAACCAATCATATTGACGTGTCTATATAGCTTCACATCCGGGTTTCGCACATATCCCGCCCTTAGCTCACGCTGATTGGTTCGAACCACGGAGCGGTTCGGCGTTAGCTCAACTCCCTGAGAAATCCCAGATGGTTGGCTGTGTTGGGGAACATGGTTACCCAATACCGCCCCCATCTGGCGATGAGAGTCAGGTTAGCAATCACTCGGGGCAGGGTCGGAATCGTGACGTAAAACCCCCCCTCGGATCTCGGGTCTGTCATTCAGTCTGACATTATGTGTAATGTACGAGGGGATCCGAGAAGAGCCCTTATAGGCTACTGTGTGTGTGTGTGTGTGTGTGTGAGTGTGAACTGTCTGTGCTTTTTTTGTTGTCGCAAATGTTAATAAAATATTAATTCAGTGTGTGATGGGGAAAGAAAGTTCTGTTTAAAGTGTGATAATTTAGGCTGACCTAGGATCAGGTTATAGTGTTGCAGCGACACGAACGGCTGTGTTAGGTGTGACGACTATGCTGATTTAGGATCAGCAGCGCAAGACTTATACCACACGATTCAAGCACCCCGTCCTGCATGGTTTTTGCCTTGTGCTGATTTGAATGAAAACACCGGCGTGCAATTATACTTTATATCGCGGATCCCGACAACAGAGGTGAAAGCAAACTATAGCAAAGCTCAAATCAATGTAATAGAAGGTTTAAAGCAACCATGACAACTCTCCTGTGTATCCCCATTCCCCACAGCACGTGGATAAAGAAGAGAGCAAAGTAGCTGTTTAGAAGTGCATTGAGTGTCGTGCCTTGTTAATATTCCATTCAGCCAAGACCGGGACATGCATCTAGCTTCTGCTAAAACTGATGATTGTGTGTAAAAAAAAAAAAGATGTGTCCGTATGGTCAATTTTGTTATGCACGCACCCTCTACTGCAGTGCGCAATCCGCGCAGCCTGCAGGGAACCTCTCTCTCTGTCTGTCTGTGTCCCTCTATCTTTCTCTCTCTCGCGCTTTAATCATAAAATGGTAATTGGTCAATACGTTATATTATTTCTATATAGTCCACATTTATGTCTGCCTGGCTGGGTCTGGGCCTATTGGAAATAATCGGATCTCGGTCGGACTATAGGTGCCGCAATTTGAAAGAAATCTCGGAACGGGTCGGAATCGGTAAAAAATGTCACAGATTAATTTTGGATTTCGGAACCGGTGGTTCAGGGGTAGAGTGGCTGGATGGGAACCGCAAGGTTGCCAGTTCGAACCCTGTGGGCTCCCCCAGAGTTACTGTCGAAGTGTCCTTGAGCAAGACACTGAACCCCTAATTGCTCCCCGATGTGCTGGTTGGTGCCCTGCATGGTTTCCGCTGCCATCGGTGTGTGTGTGTGAATGGGTGAATGTAATGATAAAGGCGCTATATAAATGCACCATTTACCATTTGACCCCATTTGAGAAGCACAGAATCAGACTACAGAGCAGACAGAATAAAGCGGAGTGCAGTGGCGTGCACAGACATTTAGAGGGGCAGGTGCTCAAGTGAAAAAAAGGGCACATTGTGCAGTGCATTTTGGGGCGGGAACCCATTTTGGTGCTTTAGCTATTGAAAAATAGCAGATCTACAAGCTCATAGCGCGATTGGCGCGCTACGAGCTTGTAGGTCTGCTATTTTTTTTTATTTTTTTTTATTAGCTTTAGATTGTGGGGGCCTAAATAATATAGTAGAAGGGTTTTTTATCAAGATTTGATCAATGTCACCATGGTTCACACACTACAAATTCTTTTTTTTTAAGAGCAAAATTGCCAAAAGGGCAGGGGGTGTCTATATGTGCACGCCACTGGCGGAGTGTATCTTTGGCGTTCCGGTTGGAACCCGTACCACCATACCGTGTTGGGCATCTGCACCGAGTCCACGTACGCCTGGATGTCATCATAGCTGGACTGCATGCTGATGATGTCATCGATGACCTCGTCCATCTAAGAGTTGAAGCCACAAAAGAACAAAGAGAAAAAGAGAGAAAAAAAAGGCCGGGAGAGTTAGAAGCAAACCGTGGTTATAACAAGTCGTTTGTTGTGGACGGAAAGACTCGAGTGTCACTAAAGTCTTACATTTTGTAAAAACGCTAGACCAGGGTCAAAGTGGGTGGGGGGGGGGGGGGTGCCTCAGAATACTTTGATAATAAATGAACGTTAATTAGCGTTCTTTTTCAGTCTACACCAAACCCCAAACCCCAAACGTACTGTTACTATGACAAAAGGTTCTATAAAGTAATTCAGGTGGTGCTGTATAGATGAAAAGGTGACTGGCCTATCGGCTCGTTCCTGCAGCAACGCAGGCGTGCCATAACGGACGGTATAACGCACACCCCCCGTGTAATATTGCTTATTATAACAACAGGTCGTTTCGAGGAAGCAATCTAATTGGTTGAAACAGCCATCTGGCCGTGCTTCAAGTGAGCATGATGGAATGCCTAATCACCTCGACATAAAAATCAGCTGCTCTGTTCTCCCAGATCTCAGCTGGCTGCTGGGTTGCTAGGCTAGCAAGTTTATTTGTGGTCGTAGTGACTGCATCCGTCATTAAATTGGCTTGTTTTGTTTTTGCGAATATCTTAGTTTTTTAATGAAATTGAGTCATTGAGCGTGTTTTTTTTAATGGCAACTGTTGTATAATCACAATATTCTGCAATTATACAATACAATTCTCAGGCGTGCATTAATGACGGTAAAGCACACCCTCTTGTGAAATATTGCATAAATGGGCCATTGTTGCAGCTGTATTGGGTGAGATGCAAAGTAGAGACGGCTGTCAAAATACTATATCTATAAAGGTGTGAATGCTACTGTTGGTCTATATACAATATTAGTTTGATATATATTGTTTTGATATATCATATGAACCATCCATGATCTCTCAGGTCATCTGGAGGAAAAGCTCTGCTTTCTGTCCCATAAAATCAAAAATAAACGTGTGGAAGCATGTTTATTGGGGACAAAATCTCAGGGGAAAAAATAATGCAGGTATATGCTGACACTCATATTATAAAACACAACTAAAGACCTTTCTGTTTGCCGCTGGCTTGCCTTTTTCGTCCTCTTCCTCTTCTTCTAACTGTATCTGATGCTTTGTACTCATTTTGTTACATGCATCCTATCGTCAATGCATATAGGCTCATTGTGTTTCCTTTGCTCGATGCTCTGTGCAAAGCACATCCAATTGCTTTGTTGTTAAATACCGATTTATTTCAGGGGGACTCATTTATAACCATACAGAATTAACTAACAGAATTAAGTTTTATTTCTTTAACCCGTTAAGACCAGGCACCAGGCCGTCTGGGCACCTTGGCTGGTATAATCCAGTCTGGCAGTGTGGCCGCGGGTTCGACTCCCGATCCCGACAGCCTTTACTGCGGGGGGGGGGGGGGGGGGCGGGGGTGTCCCTGGAACAACATCTTTTCAAATGGGGGTCGGCGGCCAGCGGGACACTTACATATAATTGTCGGGGTCCTCGACATGAAATGAATTTGAGGACCACACTTGTGATTTATAGAAAACATTTTATTTTGTGGAATCTGGTCTCAGGTCACGTTGGGTTCAAATAAGTGTGTGGCTTTGCAGATTTAACCCATTTTGGGGCGGGAACCCATTTTGGTGTTAGCATCACGTCGTGCTTTAGCTATTGAAAAAATAGCAGATCTACAAGCTACTAAGAGCTTGTAGGTCTGCTATTTTTGAAAAATCGAAGAGCGACTGATAGAATCTGATCTCAGGTCAGAATGGAAAACTGTCAGGATGTAGAAGACATTTTTTTAATCTGATCTCAGGTCAGAATGGGTTAATATCATAACATGTTACAGGTAGAGAGGCAGGAGTATAGCGAGGCGCCACACTATGCCAAGACGTGTGGTCAAAGTCTGCCGTGTGTTCAAAGGGCCCTCGTCCTTATATTGTCTTGTCCCTCGCTCACTTGTTAAGCTGTAATGACGGCTGCCAAGGCCATAATGGAGCGTTTAAACGCCAATGATAATCACAGTCAGTTAGACTCAGTTAGTCAATACATGCCTATATAAGCTTTTAAGGTAAGATCAACAACGCATGCACGCACGCACGCACGCACTCACTCACTCACTAACGCACACACACACACACACAGACACCTTCTTTCACTGATGAAAACTAAATAAAAACTAAACTATGATGACTAAAATTATGCCTAAATAAATATATTGACAGTTTCGTCAGCAAATAAAAACTAGCTCTAAAACGTGGGGGACAAGTGAAGAAGAGATCCACTAAAAAGACAAGTCATGTTATGTTATGTTTAAGGTTGTGCTCTGAAAATAGCAGATCTATACAACGCACGTTTGTGAGCTGGTTTATGATTTCCAGTTGTTTATGTGATGTTTTTTTGCATAGCAGCGTATATTTGGATGTCATTAAATGTTCCGATGAATTGAGTACAAAGGACCATAATGTAAACAAGCCATAGTAGTGTTTTCTTGGGTTTTAAATCCTCTTAGCAGACCTTGTATTGAACTGTACTTTACAGTGCTTTTCTTTCTCCTGCAAACTGTTAAGTATTCAAGCAATCAAAACAGACACACTGATGCACATGCTTTTGTCTCTCTCACACACTCTCTCTCTCTCTCTCTCTCTCTCTGTCGGAAGAGGAGATTGCACACACACACACACACACACACACACACACACACACACACACACACACACACACACACACACACGCATGTACTCATATCAGGGAGCAATGAAGTCATTATGGCACCAATAAAATCATATTTTTATATATCTTTTTATATATACGGTATAGATGCTGTAATCAAGTCATATTGCAGGTGGTCAAGCACGTGTCAATCACAAACCACTGCTATGAAACATTTAACTGAATGGAATTAAGGTTTTATTATTTGAGCATTTACGAAACATTTACCTGCATTAAATGAAGGTTTTTATTATTTTACCATTCTGCGTGGGCAGTGTGGTGGACAGTATCACGTTATATTTAGTTGAGTACTATAATGTTTTAAGTACTTTTTCTTTTTTTTAGTAAATGTACTTTACAAGTGATGTTTGCACTTTACACCCCACTCCACTTCAAAGGCAGATCTTTGTACTTTGGACATTTCTGGGAATGGGAAAACTGCATTAGGAATTAACCGCTTAAGTCAGGGGTAGTCAACTAAGTCTGTGTTCGGGCCAATATTTCTCCAGGTCTTTACGTGGGGGGGGGGGACGGGGGGGGACGGGACGGACTGTTTTTGAATATTTTAGTAGACAAAAGAAAAATGAAACAGCACAAGGTACAGTCATGGCATTTTGGTCCAAAAGGATTTCCGAAGAAAGACCTTGCGTTCTTGTTTCCATTCTGGGGTCCCATGAACTCACACATACTGTATATATACAGTCATGAACAATACTCTAAAACAGCATATAGGTGGGTTTTTGAATATTTTAGTAGACAAAAGAAAAATGAAACAGCACAAGGTACAGTCATGGCATTTTGGTCCAAAAGGATTTCCGAAGAAAGACCTTGCGTTCTTGTTTCCATTCTGGGGTCCCATGAACTCACACATACTGTATATATACAGTCATGAACAATAATCTAAAACAGCATATAGGTGGGTCATTGGTCCCAGGCCTAGAATAAGTCCAATTAGTTTGTGCAGTATAGAGGGCTCCAGCTAAAGTCCTGAGAGCCCTTTTGTGTTAACAAAAGATGAAATTCTTGCCCAGGAATCCTGTCCTTTGATTTGTGGAGGCGCATGGTCTTTATTTGGCCTTTTTTTTTTTTAACATCAATTTAGAGTCTAGAGGCCAAACTAGAGGAATATCTCAATTTAAATTAACATTAATTTAGTAGCAGAGAGGCTCACAACATCAGCCTGATGATGGCCTAAAAGTCTCCCCCAAGTCATAGCAGGGATATCCCTTAAAGATGTTGCCTTTCTAAATGTTTTTTTTTTTTGTGGCTTTCACCTTTATTTAATATTTCTTTTATGGAGGGACAGACAGTATAGGACTATAGGCTGACAGGAAATGGGGAGAGAGATGGGGTGGGGGGGGGTGACATGCAGTAAGGGCCGTCGGGATCGGGAGTCGAACCCGCGGCCACACTGCCAGACTGGATTATACCAGCCAAGGTGCCTGGACCGCTGAGCCACGGCCCAGGCCAGATGCTGCCTTTCTATATAACACGCGGGAGTACCGGGTTCGATTCCCAAGTGTTACACACTGTCTGAGTATCAGTATATTATAATGAGTATAATAAACATTATTTCGGTGGGGGTTTGATTACATTTCAAAAGAAAGCACAAGTCGACTATACACAAACTGCTACAAGGCCGAATCTGGGTTGCACGTGGTTTGTTGAACTCCCTCTGGAGTAAAAGTCATTAGACTAAAAGTAATTTTATAGCTAAAACTAAAAGTATTTGTTGTACTGGGTCTCTTCTATACTGACCTTTTACCTAACTTGTATTTGTTTTATTTGTAAATTGTCAATATAATTAGTCTTACACCTAGACCTAGTACCACCTCAGATTTTTTTTGTCACTCCAAGTACCACCACGGCCAAACGTGCCCGGTTATTAGTGGTTATTGATGCTTTTTTGGCGGGTTTATGATGGATTTCGGGTACCTACCTATATATACACTGTTATCAAAATGATAATGACAATATGACCACCATTATAATGACAATATGACCACCATTATAACTTATGTTAAAACAAATAGATCGCTGCTCAAATCCCCCTGTTCTCTTCTCTTCCTTAGCGTTCCCGTTTTTAGCCACGATTGCATCATTGTGACTGTTAGTTATATATATGTGCTGTTTAATATCCCGCCAGGCGCCAGCCATCAGTTCCCCTTGTTTGTTTTGATCGTGGCTACTACCAGTACAGGCGCATTAAAAGTAACAGCCAGGAAATGCGCTGTTCTCAGACTTCCCACGCTGACAAAGTGTTCAACAAAACATTTTTTTAATTCAATTTGAGTGATATTATGGTAATGTTATTTCCATTCAAAGTAGTATTTCAATAGTTTTATTATGTTTTTATTATATATTATTTTTATTATTATTTTCCGCGTACCACCTGGGGGGGCTCAAGTACCACCGGTGGTACGCGTACCACAGGTTGAGAACCACTGCTCTACAGTATATTAATCGTCAAGTATCAAGTATATCAACTCATCTACCAGGGTTGAATACTGTGTGTGTGTGTGTGTGTGTGTGTGTGTGTGCGTGCGAGCGACTGTGCGTGTGTGCGTGCGAGCGACTGTGCGTGCATACCTCATTCTCGTGGCTGCTGGATCCGATGTTGAGCATGGCCATTGGACTGTTGGGGGCGCTGTTGTTGGCGGACATGAGCTGCTCCGTGCGCATGTGGGGGGAGTGCAGGGGGGGCGGGGGGGCAGAGGCCGGGCCCCCCCCACCAGGGGGAGGGGGGGAGGGCTGCACCACGCCCGCTACCGCGTTGACCGTCTATACAGAGAGAGAGAGAGAGAGAGAGAGAGTGAGTGAGTGAGAGACAGAGAGACACAGAGAGAGAGAGAGAGAGAGAGTTTATAGTGTTTATGCTCTCTCAACATTTTCTTTCTCTATAATCTTTATCCCACGATTTTGCAACCCATTTTTTCACCTAGTGTCAATTATCTAATGTAATCCTGGGCACCTTACTTCCTCTGCCAACCTGGGGGGGGGGGGCAGCGGACTGACCTCATGCTTCCTTCTATGCATGAGGAGTCCAAGCTGCTTCTTTTCACCCGACAGGGGGGGAGAGTTTCCCCGGCCGGACGTACTGCGTGGAAGGAACACGTTATTCCGACCAGTTCCTTTCCCCTCCATCAGGCGCCCCGGCTGGCCAGGGGGAGGCACTATAGAGACCAGGAGTACTGCATGTTTTTTGTGAGGGTACCTACCCTAGGCAAGGACTGTCTAAAGAGGACGGGAAGCGAAGACCGTACGGGCGCCGCCATGTTGCTCCATGGTGCTCCATGGAAGGAAAGAAACATGCGCAGTGGGCTTTATGCAGCCAACACTTCCTCCTTCAGCTTCCTTGGTCTGCAACTGCGCATGTTTCTTTCCTTCCATGGTGCACCATGTGAGCAACATGGCGTCGCCCGTACGGTCTTCGCTTCTTGTCCTCTTTAGACAGTCCTTGACCCTAGGGGGACACGGGGAGAACATGCAAACTCCACACAGAAAGGCCCTTTCGCCAACCCCACCCTCGGGTATGCGCACTGATGACGCGGTGGAGAGAACACACCCCCAGCACCCCCAGCTCTGTCTCACCATTAAATCAAAGACTATACTTTGACACACAGACAGACAGACATGTACCTGTCTGGTGGCGTGGGTGGTAGACAGGTATTCCTTCACCTGCTGTCTCTGAGACTGACGGATGTGATAGTCTGTTGGATTCTCCAGGTGGGTCTGTACCTGTACTCAAGCACACGCACACAGCCACACAGCCACACACACACACACACACACACACACACACACACACACACACACACACACACACACACACACACACACACACACACACACACACACACACACACACACACACACACACGTAAAAGTCGGGTAATTCAAATTTTACATAAAAGTACATCTACCGGCATCAACATACTTAACACTTTCCCTCCCTAACACAAGTTACCCCTCGTTGTTGTGATTGGCACTTTGGAATATTTTTTCCAAACTACGACAAGCGACTACACCATTTTAAAGCGAATCTTCATGACAAGCAACGACTGTGTCGGCGCAGTGGCTAACAAAACAAAAACAACAAAAAGAAAGCTAACGTTAGACGTCAGAATAGAGTCTTCCTTCTTCCTGATGAAGGTCTGAACACACAGGATTGTCTTATTCATGGTCACAGCTCGACCCAGCGTGTAACCTTGTTACAAGTTGAGTCGACAACGATCACACAAATGCAACGATACACCACACAAACCTCTTGTTTCTTCATTGCAGAGGTAACCCAGCAGTCAGTTGTGTTAATGCAGCTAAGCTTCACTCAAATTAAATCGGCGATGTTCAGTTTTCCGATTTTACACTGCATCGCCATTACTATATTAACATTTCTGGAGAAAGATAGAAATCGTGAGCCGACGCTATAGCATTAGCTTCTTCTGCTGCTGCTTTTTTGCCACTCAGGCGGGAGAGCGCATCACCGCATGCCTGGCTGACATCTCACAGTGGATGTCCTCCAACCACCTCAAGCTGAACCCAGACAAGACTGAGCTTCTCTTCTTCCCAGCTAAGTCCTGCCCTATGCGGGAGCTAACTATCTCCCTGGTAACGTCTGTCCCGACAGCCAGGAACCTTTGGTGTTGTCCTGGACAGTCAGCTCTCGTTCAAAACTCACATCAGCTGTCACTCGATCCTGTAGGTTCACACTCTATAACATACGACGAATTAGACCGTTCCTCACCCAGGAATCAGCCCAGCTCCTAATCCAGACAACAGTCTTGTCAAAACGTGACTATTGTAACTCCCTCCTTACTGGCCTACCGGCATGTGCACTTAAGCCTCTCCAACTGATCCAAAATGCCTCAGCTCGCTTGGTCTTCAACCAACCAAAATTCTCACATGTCTCCCCCCTGCTCCACTCCCTCCATTGGCTCCCGCACAGAATACAAAACTCTGATGCTGGCATTCAAAGCAACCAATGGTATGGCTCCCCCATATCTTGCAAGTATGATTGAACCCTACAAACCCTCCCGCGCACTCAGATCAGCCAACGCAGGGAAGCTGGAAGTACCCTCACTAAAAACGCCGGGACAACGCTCCACACGTCCCAAACTCTTCTCCCTTCTGGCTCCAAAACTGTGGAAAGCACTTCCTGTTGCAGTCAGAACTGCAGCATCACTCCCAATCTTCCGCCGTAGTCTCAAAACCCACCTTTTCAGACTCCATCATGACCCATAGCACTTACCCTATACCCCCTTAGATAGCACTTTTGTAGACTTAGATAGCATTTGATACAGACTTATAGCATGTTAAGTGGTTCAAATCAATTCTGAAGCGGACGGGGGGCCAGTGGAGGGAGGCGAGGACGGGGGCGATATGGTCCCGCCTATTTGTGTTGGTGAGGAGGCGAGCGGCGGCATTCTGGACGAGCTGATAAGACGCCTAAGAGCCGACTGATCGATGCCTGCATAGAGAGCATTACAGTAATCTAGTCGAGTTGAAATAAAAGCGTGGATGACTCTCTCGAGGTCAGCGAGGAGCAGATAGGCCTTTGCCCTATAGCTAGAAGCCTAAAAGTTGAAAGAAGCTAGCCTTGGCCCAGGCCGTAGCGTAACGGTCTGGGCACCGGACTGGTGATCCAGTCGCGGTGTGCCGCGGGTTCGACTCCCGGACCCGACACGGCCTTTACCGCATGTCATCCCCCCATCTCTCTCCCGTTTCCTGTCAGCCTACTTTCTATCCCTTAAAAAATCAATAAAGGCGTAAGCCGCAAAAAAATATCTTAAAAAAAAAAAAAAGAAGCTAGCCTTGGCCACAGAACTAATGTGCTTGTCGAATTTGAGGTTATTGTCAAAGGTGACACCAAGGCTCTTAACCGAAGAACGGATGTTATATCACTGAGGGGAGCGAGTTGGGGTGATGGGTGAGCTGGGGTTATGGTTGAAAATGATGACTTCGGTCTTGCTTGAGTGAGAACGTTTGTATTCGTTCAAGATTTGATATCAGAGAGGCACTTCAACAGCGGCTGAGCGGGGTCGGTGCTGGTCTATCATAGTATAGTATAGTATATATGTATAGTTTCATCATATAGATATTCCACTGTTACGTTCTTAGCTTACGAATGTTTCATGATAAATGCTTTTTATATACTGTATGCAGTGTTGTGACTAACGCCCTTACATCGCGTTACGTTACATAACGTAACTACTATTTGCAGTAACTTGTAACCTAACGTTTTACATTCCCCATTCCATAACGGCCTTATAGTTATTGTGCGAGCGTTACCCGCGTTATGGCGTTATGTCAATGAATTTATGTGATCAGTGAAAACTGAGTCTCGCAGCTCCGTGAGTCTATCATACATTCATACAGGCGTCTCTGTGCTGCTGACTGCAGTGCAGAGAGAGAGAGCGCTCTCTGTGTTGACAGTTTCGTTTGTGCAGTCATACTAGCCTGAGCCTCTCAGCCCACATGGCTTGATACACCCTAACATGATAAAAGCACGTCGCAGAAGAGGTCATTGATTGGCTAACGTAGGGCCAGATTTCAGGGTAAGCCAATCAGAGACAGTCTACAGGGTGGGCGGGCTTATGGCTGTTGTAAACAGTAACACATTTAGTCACAGACACCTAAACCCTTGTAACACATACATAGATACTACACAGACAGAAATCGCCGGTAGAACAAAAATCATAATACAGTAGCACACGCTAAAATGGCAAATGCGGATCATGACAGCGAGATCGGTTGCTTTGGGAGTTGGAAATTTAAACACTATTTTGAGTACTTGCGAAGTTGCGATTGCGACCCAAGGTAACTTGTTTTGACGAGGTTAGCAACTAGTTAACATGGGAGCTAACATTAGTTTAACTCTGGTCCATATCGTTAGAAGCCAAGGAGTCCTCCTTAATAACACTATGGTACTTTACATCCGTTCCCCAAGCCTCACACTCGATGCTGCGTTTACACGGGCAGACACAGACGAATGGGAATATCATTTGGAGCAGGCCGAGCAGCTACTGTACACGTCTGTTTGCATCAACATGTTGCTGGCTTCACAATGAATGATATACTGTATCGTTGTCTGTCCCGTGTTTAATGGTCAGGGTTTCACTGTCCACAGCAGGCAGACCTGTCAAAACTATGCACTTCCCAAAACTCACAAGACATGCCAGCCACCACCTATAAGTTCAAACCGTTACACACCTCTAGAATATTTGTTTCCCCAGCTATCTCATTCCACTTTCATTTATTTTATTCCATAGTCTTAGTTTTTCTCTAATAAAGTAGTTTTTATTTGTTTTCTCATGTTCCCCTTGAAAAGCGTCTTTAAGTACTCAGAGAAGCATTATATAAATAATAATATTATCACTATTATTATTACTACTTTTTTAATTGCCTATGCTTATGTAGTCACTATTCATTGATTAACTCGTATCCAAATCCATTTGAAAAAAAGCTCACTGATGATCAGGTCAAATTGGCCTATTGATATGCGATTAATTGAGATTAATTAATCACAAAAAACCTTTTAAATCGTTTTTTATATTATTATTTTTTAAAGTAAAGTAAAGTAAAGTAGTTACTTTCAGAATTTAATGTAAAGTAAAGTAACAAATTACTTTTTTAGATAAGTAACGATAACTATAATTCCTTACTTTTTAAAAGTAACTGCTTTTTGTCCGTGCTTAATGTAAGTCGCTTTGTCAAATTCCTAAATTGTAAATTGTAAATTGAAACCAAAAAAATATGGATGCTTCAGTTAATAATCTCCCTGCATCCGTCTGGCAGACAAGCAAGTATATTGGCCAACCACCAGCCAATAGGATGCTTCGTAACAAACACCACCCCAATTATAGTGCCACGACAGTTTCAGCAAATGACAGATTAATTTCCGTCTCAGTACCGCAAGGTAAACAATCAGTCAACGCGGTGTCTAACTAGCAACCTCAAGGGGATCGGAGCGACAGAGTCCGTGTCAGGGTCACAGAGAATTAAAAAAGGTCAGGATTTAAATAGTCACATAGTGCCAAGTACACAGACTGTTCGTTAGCGTGTGTGTGTGTGCGTGTGTGTGTGTGTGTGAATATGATCTGTGCACATTTAATGGCAGAGAAGCCAAGTTGTGACAGCTGACATAAACACACTTTATTGGGTGTCAACTCCATGACCTGATGACATCTTCATCAGACAGACAGACAAAAACACATTTGCGCTTGAAGGGGGTGGATTTTGGGTCTGTATCGAAAAAAAATGAAATGCGCAATGGGGGTGTGGAAACCCATTTCTAATTAAAACCCATTTTGGGGCGGAAACCCCTTTTGGAGTTTTATAAATTATGTTATAATTTAGATATTGAAAAATAGCAGATCTACAAGCTCATAGCGCGCCACCGAGTGGCGCGCTATGAGCTTGTAGGTCTGCTATTTTAGAAAAATCGTGAAAATATTTATTTCAGAAAACTGGAGGATTTGGAAGAATCTTTTTAATTTTGAGGTCAGGCCTAAATGGGGGTATAGAAAGCATTGAGGCATTATATCGCTTTTGAACAGTTGGAAAAGAAAAAAGAGAAACATGCGATGGGGAGACAGCGGAGTGAACGGAGGTAGGGTGGGTGGGTGGCCACTGGCCAGGGTGCCTGAGAATCTGACCTGTGAATCTGATCTCAGGTCAGGTCATCTCTTTTTTTGGGGAGGGGGGGGGGGGGGGGGGGAGTGTGTGATGTGAAATGTGAGCTTTAGTCGTATTCCATCATATTCAAGTGCTTCTGGAGAGAAATTATAGTCACTTTCAGTAGAGGGGAGCTGTGTGTGTCTGGACTGTAGAGGGTAGCTGTGTGTGTCTGTGACTGTAGAGGGGAGCTGTGTGTGTCTGTGACTGTAGAGGGGAGCTGTGTGTGTCTGTGACTGTAGAGGGGAGCTGTGTGTGTCTGTGACTGTAGAGGGGAGCTGTGTGTGTCTGTGACTGTATAGGGGAGCTGTGTGTGTCTGTGACTGTAGAGGGGAGCTATGTGTGTCTGTGACTGTAGAGGGGAGCTGTGTGTGTCTGTGACTGTAGAGGGGAGCTGTGTGTGTCTGTGACTGTAGAGGGGAGCTGTGTGTGTCTGTGACTGTAGAGGGGAGCTGTGTGTGTCTGTGACTGTAGAGGGGAGCTGTGTGTGTCTGTGACTGTAGAGGGGAGCTGTGTGTGTCTGTGACTGTGCCCAGCTGATGATGGTCGTTGATGCTCATCAAGGAAGGCAATTATGTTTCTGCACTGTCAAAAGTAATGCTACTACTTTTGCAATGTAGTTAAATAAAAAATCTCAGGGGTGGGAAGATAAATGCTATAAAATTCAACTCAAGTCACCAGGGGGCAGCGGTGGCCCGAACGGTTTGCGGAGCGGTCTTGATATCGGAAGGTCACTAGTTCGTATCCCCGGACCGGCACGTTAAAATTACCACCGTTGAAGTGCCCTTGAGCAAGGCATTGAACCCCTACCATGAAATGTTCTATGAGCAGGGCCTGGCTGTAAACAAGTTATTGAGCTTAGCCCAGTTACCCTGGTAAACATAGTACCTTTCCTTACCTTTTACCACACGCCTACAGACATATAATGTCTGATTGAAAGACATAATATGAAAGGCTATAATGTGTATAGCCT
>NC_139703.1:21640186-21646272 GCF_964188405.1 Protomyctophum parallelum | reverse complement strand
ACCCCTTGTAACCTTTATGATTTCATTCATTCATTCATTCATGATTACAAATGTATAATTTGACTAAATGCCGATCATAGTACCAATATTATGTCACCATAATATTAATTTCACCATCAACAAATATTTCATAATTAATTAATGAATCGATGTGCAAGCTGTAGATTCTTTTCAGAAAGTAATAATAGTAGCCAAAAAACGTGGAATGCCCCGACCCCATTCCCTCGACAAATGCTCAATGATCACTGGCACAGTTTAAAAAAAATCAATCAGATCAAATGCGTTACCTTGAGCACGGCGACGGGGACCTGCATGCTCTGGAACTGCGGCGGGGGCGTGTTGATGGCGGTGGAGGGCCGCGCGTGCGGCGCAGCCATGCGCGTCTGCATGTACTGCAGCGCAGCCGCGTTCTGCTGCTGCTGCTGCTGGCGCTCGCGCTGCTCCTCCTGTTGCAGCTGGTCTCGCATCAGCTGCACACAGACACAGACACAGACACAGACACAGACACAGACACAGACACAGACGCAGACACAGACGCAGACACAGACACAGACACACGCACACGCATACACACACATTAGCCGCCGATGTAGCGGCGTCATTTACCAAAATTCACCGGAAGCTAAATCGCCTGAAGTTAATCTAGCGATCGTATATAACTTAAAAAGTCATCACAAGCGTTAAAGGAGAATTCCATGCTAGAATGCTTTCTTATCTTTCTTAGATAAGAGGGGCGGCGGTGGCTCAGGGGTAGAGTGCCTGGATGGCAACCATAAGGTTGCCAGTTCGGACCCGGGCTCCCCCAGAGTTACTGTCGAAGTGTCCTTGAGCAAGACACTGAACCCCTAATTGCTCCCGATGTGCTAGTTGGTGCCTTGCATGGTTTCCGCTGCCATCGGTGTATATGAATGTGTGTGTGAATGGGTGAATGTAATGCACAATCTCTGTAAAGCGCCTTGGATAAAGGCGCTATATAAATGCACCATTTACCATTTTACCTTTCTTTGTAGTCGTTACATCCCCACCAAAGAGGTCCAGGTGTTTTTTTGTGCAAAAACTCCTTATTGGCTATTTTCCCTACCATAAGCCCTCAATGAATTGCATTGCATTGAATGGGAATTGAATGGGGCTATGGGGTGTTATGCTAGTTCGCTTATTTCCATCGAAATAAGTAGTAAAGTGTGCTCCTTGGGATATTATTTACATTATGAATAGAGGATATATACAAAGAAATTATAATTTTGAGCGATGGAAATAAGCGAATTAGCACAACACCCCATAGCCCCATTCAATTCCCATTCAATTAAATGCAATTCATTTAGGGCTTATGGTAGGGGAAATAGCCAATAAGGAGCTTTTGCACAAAATAACACCTGGACCTCTTTGGTGGGGACGTAACAACTACAAAGAAAGGTAAGAAAGCCTTTTAGTATATGGAATTCTCCGTTTTCTCACTCAACACTCGGTAAACAAACCAGCATACATCGAAGGACTTTTTTTACAAATTACAAGTGATAACAAGTCAAAAGTAACGAACGGTTACGGTCCGATATATACTATAGAAATGGTCAAATCAAATTGTCAAATTTTACCCAAGAAAGAGGCAAACATTTTGAAACGGACAATCTACAAGCTCGAGAGTCAGAACACGTCGCATTGTTATTCGGCTATTTCACTTTTTGGCACTTAACCCATTCTGAACGCATCATGTCATGCTTTAGCTATTGAAACATAGCAGATTTACAAGCAACCACAGATTTACTCGCCACCGAGTGGCGCGCTCCGAGCTTGTAGGTCTGCTATTTTTTGAAAAATCAAAGAACGACTGACATTTTTAGAATCTGATCTCAGGTCAGAATGCGTTCATCAGACCAGTGTGTGTCCAGTGGAAACCTCGTATGAATCTGATCTCAGGTCAGAATGGGTTAAGTGCTTAGTCTTATTGTTCTATTATGGATAGTATGGATCTAATGAACATGACGAGCACACGAGTACTAGACCATTACTTAGTTGCAGTCCTAGTTGGAACCACAAGGGGGAAGACTCTTTAAAATATTATGAATTTATACCTGCAAGCGCAGGCCGATGCGCGACGCCATGGCGGGGGGGCGAGGGGGGAGGGGGGGGGCGAGACGTTGTCAACCCACCGCAGTCCAGCCCGAAGAGAGGAGAGAGAACTGTGGGAGAGAGACACAGGGAGAGAGAGAGAGAGAGAGAGAGAGAGAGAGAGAGAGAGAGAGAGAGAGAGGCACACAGAGAGAGAGAGAGAGAGAGAGAGAGAGAGAGAGAGAGAGAGACATTTTATTTGGTGACATCACAGACAAAAAGCAGCAACAGTCATAGAATTGCCAGTATAAGGGCCTTGAACAAGGACGTCAAAGTCTCTCTACGACCAGTAAAGAAATCTTTGCTTACAGCGCACGCACACACACACACACACACACACACACACACACACACCTTTGATTGTTTTTGGGGGGTGGTCAAACGTTCACTTTACTTGACAACGTGCACGCTCATTATGCACGTGCATCAACGTATATGCGTGACAATGCATGTGCACGTTCACACTCACACGCAAAGCTATAAAACGACAACATTAAATGTCAACCGGAACTTATCACCCAAAATGATTTGTTCCTTCACCCGGCTTTTATTCATCAACTTGCTCTCTCTCTCTCCTCCGTTGAAATGTGTTTTTGAGTGGTGCAACCACTCCTACATCCAGCAATGTCCGTGTACCTAGGTAGGTAGGTACCTGTATGTGTACCTGTATGTATGTATAAGTGAGCACGAGTATGTTACTTATTTTATACCAGTAGGGGGCACCAGAGTACAGAGAAGAAATTGGAACGATACAGAGAAGAAATTGGAACGATACAGAGAAGAAATTGGAACGATACAAATTGGAATGATACAGAGAACCAATAGACGGGAGTTGCACCACTCGGTTCACACTGGTGTGATTTTAGAAGGAGCAGAGCTAAATATCAGCCCCTGAATGTCAGCAATGTCCTCTTTAGATACAACACACAACAACAACACAACAACACAACAGTACATGGTTGTAACAGAAGCACAGTGTGTATAGGAGGAGGCCTAAAACTCTAATATTAGCCCTCAGCACTGTGCATATGAGTCTATGGATAGCAACATGGCCCTGAACGCCAGTGTTGTTTTTGGCAGCAAGTTTCTATTTTAGTTTTAGTCATATAGTCTTTGGAATAGTGTTAATTTAGTTTTTGTCACATTTTAGTCACCCGGAATGTTTTAGTGCTATAGTCTAGTTTCAGTCGACTAAAATGTCATGAGATTTTAGTCGACTGAATCTACAGTTGATTTAGTCGACTAAAATGCATTTTGGCAGGCCTTGATGCCGTCGTAATGGCATATTTTACCTATGCTGAAAATAGCAGATCTACAAGCTGACAACGTGTGGCGCCGCGGTTGTGAGCTTGTAGATCGGCAATTTTCAGCATGCAAACAAGTGTAAAATGACTTACACTGGATCTCTTGTCCACTAGTCCCTTCCTAACATTTTAGTCAAGTTTTTATTTGTTGACGAAATTGTCAGTATATTTAGTCTCAGTTTTAGTCATCATAGCTTAGTTTAATTTAGTTTCCATTTAGTTTTCGTTAGTGAAAAAAGGTAGTCGACGAACTTTTTTCGTCTTAGTTTTAGTCGACGAAAACAACACTGCTGTAGTACACAGGGGTGGAAAGTACATTTACTCAAGTACTGTACTAACTACTAAGGTACATTTAGAGGTACATTTCCTTTACTGGAGTATTTCCAATTTCCAACACTTTTACTTGTACTCCACTACATATCAGATCCAAATATTGTACTTTTACTCCACTAAACTAAACTTGACTTATGAGTTACTTTGTAGATTTTGAACATTACTACAAAACACGCATTGACCACTTCATTTCGGCCATTTGAAAATAGCCGATCTATACAAGGTCACAATGTGTCGCATCGCTTGTACAGTACAAGAGCATTTCCATATTGCAGGATTGATACTTTTACGTGAGTAGAATAAATGTGAGTGTCTATGTATAGCATCACGTGTATATAGCCCTGACTGTACAATATGCGTGTCTATGTTCTAAAAACGTATCTTTAGATTTCTTGTCATATTACGGCATGTCAATAAAAATGCAAGTCTTTCCCCTAAGACAGGCCTACAGTATAATATACTATACATATTATGTCACGAGGAAAACCGGAGAGAACGTCTGTTTCCGTTAGAAGACGGACCGAAAATAACTTGACGTTTAACCACTATGAACCCCGACATCTTTATTCTGGGGATAGGTTAAAATAGCAGATCTGCAAGCTCACACAACGCGGCACCACGTGACACGTTGTGAGCATGTGCAGATCTGCTATTTTATCAAAGTATTCCGAGGCACAGCGCATCACTTCACGATGCGGTTAAACTAAACTTGTATGATTTCTGCAATTTCATTACGTATGAAATGAATAAAAATGCCAGTAATTTATTGGTATATACTGTATAGTTCATTTATTTTGCCATGTCTGCCCTGTACACTATTTTATTATAAGAAACCCCAAAAGGCAAAGAGAAATGTAATTTCTATTCATATTAAATGTTCCAAATGTCCAGCACCAAAAAACACAATTAAAGCATTAATGTCAACAATTTGAGTGCCAGTTATCCTTCTGGACGGGATCCGCCTTTTGGTGTTTTAACTAAGCATTATGTTATCCTTTAGCTATTGAAAAATAGCAGATCTACAAGCTTGTAGCGTGAGCTTGTAGATCTGCACCCCCCCCCCCCCCCGTATATTTTTGAAGGGTGTGAGCCCCTCCTATGCACAGCTTTGTGTGTCTGTGTGTCTGTAACACGGAATGTGATGATGTGATTGGCTGAGCACAAAATGATGATGTATGATGATAAGAGTGCCCCTCACTCCCCCCCCCCCCACACACACACACACACACACACACACACACTGTACACATGTCACATGTACACATGTCTCCCCTTGTTTTACTGTATAATATGATGATTTCCTTTTTTTTCCATAGAAGTGCATATTTGTACGTCTTTAAATGTTCTGGAGGATGTAAACAAGTCTTAGTGCTTTTTTTCTGTTTTTCTTATCCTCGTATAGCAGTTTTTGTATCGACCTGTACTTTCGTTTGAACTGTACCCATTCCACTAACCAATCAATCAATCAATCAATCAATAAATCAATCAATCAATGGCTATTTGCTGTCGTGCATGAGCACTAGTCCTAAAAATAAATAAAATAATCCACGAATAACACATGATTTATATACTGTATACGTATATCCATTGAGCCATTCAACAATACAAATACACAACTCCTGGTTTCGGAGGGGGGGGGGGGGGGTCCATCTTATATGGCACAAGACATTTCCAGACGGGGGTCTGTCTGTGTCTGGGTGCAGCGAGCACCCCCTCCCCTCCATCTGGGTCCTAGTGGGCGAGCGAGCGTGTCTGTCCACCGTGCGCTCTCTCTCTCTCTCTCTCTCTCTGTGACTGTGTTAGAGGTCATGTGGGAGTCATGTGTGTGTCGTGTTGTGGCCTGATCATGTGATCACGTGAGCACCCGACCCCGACGAGGGGGGGGGGGGGGGGGGGGGGAACACCCACCCACCCACACACCAACCTCACGCAGGGCAGGCCCCCTTCTTTAACACAACCACATGCACGCATGCACACACACACACACACCCACACACCCACCCACCAACCGCACGCAGGGCAAGCACCCTTCTTTAAAACAACCCCATGCACGCACACAGACACACACACACACACGCACACACACACACACACACACACACACACACACACACACACACACACACACACACACACACACAGACACACAGGGGAGTCCCATGGGTGCCAGACTGCATGCCAGTATAGTTCCCCATTCTGCAGTGACAGTGTGTTCATCACCATGCATGACTTTGCTTTTTGGTTCTATAAATGTCTGTATATTTAAAAGAACAATAATCTGAATTCCCCATGTGGTCACTCTATACAACCAGTGCTCCTTGAGGGGGGGGGGGGTCCAGGTGG
>NC_139703.1:21605186-21635186 GCF_964188405.1 Protomyctophum parallelum | reverse complement strand
CTCATGCCAATAAAGCGAAGTTGGATTGAACCTATAAGTCCCTGAAAAGACTGCGCTGTGATTGACCAGTGATTGGCGCAGAAAGCAGCGACCGTGCCTCCCACTTCCTGCTTGACTCCGTCCTCACAGGTCGCTCCAATGAACTGCAGCGGCCAATGAGGCGTCTAGCTTTTTATATCCATGTCTCTTATCTCTCTATAGCCCAGGGGTCCTTTTTATATCTATGTCTCTTATCTCTCTATAGCCCAGGGGTCCTTTTTATATCTATGTCTCTTATCTCTCTATAGCCCAGGGGTCCTTTTTATATCTATGTCTCTTATCTCTCTATAGCCCAGGGGTCCTTTTTATATCTATGTCTCTTATCTCTCTATAGCCCAGGGGTCCTTTTTATATCTATGTCTCTTACCTCTCTATAGCCCAGGGGTCCTCAACTAGAAATGATATCTATGTCTCTTACCTCTCTATAGCCCAGGGGTCCTCAACTAGAAATGATATCTATGTCTCTTACCTCTCTATAGCCCAGGGGTCCTCAACTAGAAATGATATCTATGTCTCTTACCTCTCTATAGCCCAGGGGTCCTCAACGAGAAATGATATCTATGTCTCTTATCTCTCTATAGCCCAGGGGTCCTCAACTAGAAATGATATCTATGTCATCTCTCTTATCTCTCTATAGCTATAGCCACATCAGGGTCCCTTTCCTTCCCATAGGCTGGCATCCACACTGGGATGTAGTGACGCAGGGCGCAGGCAGCACACTGCAGCCATTGTGGCTCCATTGTGGCTCCGCGTCACAGACGCTCAAACTTCAAACGCCGAACCGGCTCTGGTGGGCGTCGTCGACACAGAGCGGTGGGAGGGGCCGGGTCAGGGGTTAGAACTCTGGATTGTGCCACGGATTAGTCACGCACGCACACACGCACACACTCATGCGCACGCACGCTCATGCGCACACACATCAGAGAGTTGCGTGAGTTAACCTGATCATACTATATGAAGCGTCACACAAAAGCAGCAAAAGTAGCAAATGATCATCTCCATCAGTGGTTTTCAACCAGTGGTCCTTGAGCGGGTTCCAGTTGCCCCCCCCAGCTAAATGATGGGGAGTTCATTGGTAACCAAATGGACCCTTATTAAATTAACCCATTTAGACCTGATTTAAAAACGTTCACTTTGAAAGAATATATATTCAAAGATTTGCGCCACATTTTTTTACGATTTTTCAAAAATAGCAGATCTACAAGCTCGTAGCGCGCCACTCGGTGGCGCGCTACGAGCTTGTAGATCTGCTATTTTTCAATAGCTAAATTACAACCCTTATAAAGGGTCCATTTGGTTTAATGTTACGCTCGCAACCATCGGCATTACTTAATTCACAAGAAGGCTACACAATTAGAGAATGTAGAAGAATTGTTATTTCTGATCGACGTTTGCCTGTCTATGGAGTCTGGCCATCAAATCACCGTCCACACCGGTTGCATCCCATGTCTTATAAAAAAACGTATAAAACGCATACAACCATATACTGTAAATTATGTATTAAATGTACAGTATTAGGTGTGCAGAACAGTGCCATGACGGGTAATACATGAATGCACACACATTTGCATGCGCGCACACACACACACACACACAGAGACAGTGACAGGACACCAGTGCTCAGATGCAGGGTGTTAATTTGTAAGAGTGTATTAATAGAAAGGAGCAGCGACGCAATGCCAGGCATGTCACACACACACACACACACACACACACACACACACACACACACACACACACACACACACACACACACACACACACACACACACACACACACACACACACACACACACACACACACACACACACACACACACACACACACACACACACACACACACACGGCTAAATATGGGCTGTGTTTATGCACAGCCATATACTCCACAGTGTTTTTAATGTATATAACAATGATTTGAAAATAAACTTGCTATATTCAAATGTATATACAGTATGTATACAGTACTGTCAAGTGGTAAATGTATACGTGATAATAATCTAAATCTACAAAGTATAACTAATGTTTTAAAATAATATTGGGGGGGGGGGGGGGGGGGCGCTGCACACTCGGTATATAGCATTGTCGCCTCACAGCTATAATAGAAGGTCCCGGGTTCGATTCCCGCTGGTGACGCTGTGTGGGCGTGTGCTCCCCTCCTCCGCGCCCATCACCGCCCATATACCCTGGTCAGTGACACGTCTGCCGGACTATTAAAATGACAAAAATAACCCCCCTACTTTCTGTTCCCCTTTTCAGGAACGTCCTGTTCTCCCCCCCCCCCAAGTGTGTGTGTGTGTGTGTGTGTGTGTGTGTGCGTGCATGCGTGCATGCGTGCGTGCGTGCGTGTGTGACAATGTGAACGTATAATAAGAGTAAGTGTATACTTGTGGATACAAAAACACAGAGACACTCAAAGTGAGGACCAGAACAATCAGCACAAGCATTTTGAACAACTTTAACCATGTCTATATGGTGGATAATATTTAAAATATCGCAGATCTGACATTTTTTTAAATGAATGCCTTCTGCGCTGCTTATACGGAAGTCTCATATCGCTTTCTGCAGCAACGCAGGCGTGCCATTGATGACAGTATAAAGCACACACCCTCTCGTGTATAGTATTGCTTAAAACCCATTCTGGGCGGGAACCCCTTTAGGGGTTAGCGTCATGCTATGCTTTAGCTATTGAAAAATAGCAGATCTACAAGCTCATAGCGCACCACCGAGTGGCGCGCTACGAGCTTGTAGGTCTGCTATATTTTTTTTTTATCCAAGAACGACTGACATAGAAACACGGCTTTCTCAGAAAACTGTCAGGATGTAGACAGAAGACATTTTTTTAGAATCTGATCTCGGGTCAGAATGGGTAAAGTAACGCGCACCATGACGTACGCCGCGCTTGCCAAGGCCGAGGGGGGGGGGGGCTCGCCAAACCGAGGGGGGGCTCGCCAAGCCGAGGGGGGGGCTCGGCAAGCCGCGGGGTGGGGGGGGGGGGGGGGGGCTCGCCAAGCCGAGGGGGGGCGGGGGGGGGGGCTCGCCAAAACCGAGGGGGGGCTCGGCGCAGATCGTATGACCAGGCTGGCAGTTAGCGATGGCATGCCAGCCGTCACGCATACACACACACACACACACACACAGCTGTACTGTATAGTATAGCAGTGTTGTTTTTGGCAGCAAATTTGTATTTTAGTTTTAGTCATAGTCTCTTGAATAGTTTTCATCTGGTTTTAGTCACATTTTAGTCACCCGGAATGTGTCAGTGTTATAGTCTAGTTTTAGTCGACTAAAAGTCATGAGATTTTAGTCGACTAAATCTACAGTTGATTTAGTCTTTTTAGTCTTATTTTGGTGGGCACTGATGCCGTAGTAAGGACTGTTTTTACACTTGATGAAAATAGCCGATCTACAAGCTCACAACGCGTCGCGCATCGGCTATTTTCAGCATGCAACCAAGTGTAAAATCACTTATACTGGATACTCTTGTCCACTAGTCCCTTCCTAACATTTTAGTCTAGTTTGTATTTGTTGACGACATTGTCAGTATATTTAGTCTTAGTTTTAGTCACCGTAGCACAGTTTTCATTACGTCATTTTAGACCATAAAAGACTACAAAACTATTTCAGATGACTAAAATTGTCTTTTGAACACACCATTTAGTTTTTGTGCTAAGACAAAATCAGAAATTATGGTCAAAATTAACACTGATACTATAAGACTAAAATACCACCATTTAGTCGACTAAGACTATTAAACTGAGACTGAACAAGATGACTGAAATTATACCTAAATAAGACTAAGACTGAATCAGAATTTGCTGTCAAACTTAACACTGCATACTAGAGCTCATCAAGGGGGCCCCGCCCTTTGAAGACACCGGCGTGCAATTCTATACTTCATATCATGGATCCCGGTCAACAGAGTTGACCTCAACGAGGTGAAAGCAAAGCTCAAAGAAAAATGAATATAAGAAGGTTAAAAAGCAACCATGGCAACTTTCCTGCAGATCGTGGATAAAGAAGAGAGCAAAGTATAGGAGCTGTTAAAAGTGCATTGAGTGTGGCGCCTTGTAAATATCCCATTCAGCCAAGACCGGTACTGCTAAAAACTCTGATGATTGTGAGAAAAACAAATTATCCATTTGGCTAATTTTAAATGCATGCACGCTGAGGAGACAAGGAAGAGAAGAGAGGAGTCTCTCTCTCTCTCTCTCCCCCCTCTCTCGCTCTCTCTCCCCCCTCTCTCGCTCTCTTGCGTGCGTGCGTGCGTGCGTGCGCAGAAGAATTACCTGTTGTAGAAGAAAGGGTTCACAGATAACAGTAAAGGGATGTGCTCGCACCTCTCGCTACATGTCTCGTCTCCCGGATGAGACGGATGGATGCCAATCTGCAATCAGGGAGAAAGAAAGATGCTCGTTTAGTATAACACAGTATACCATTCAGAAGTCCAGAAGTCTTTTGTCCCCATCAGTCTGCCTTTGAGGCTTTATCAGGTTTTTAAGCCCCAGGACTAGACTGAGCTGTGGACATTGTGCTGTGCCCCCCATATGTCTCTATAACTCTCTATGTATGTAACTGTATTTTTATTGTCTGTTTTTGTGTCATGTCAAATGTGTGTATTATGTGTTGCATACAAGACGACAGGGCTGCGAGACAAATGTCAGTGCGAACTGACAACAAAGTACTATATCATATCATATCATTCATAATGTAGGCAATTTAGCAGACTCACACCCCGTCCGCACTGGAACACGTGTTTTTCAACGAGACGGTCCCGACGCACCGCGAGCGACAACGCGCCGTGCAGCGACGTCGCCCGCCCGTCTCATATCCGCTCGCAGAGTCTCTATTCCAGCGAGGTTTCACCGTATAGCCCACAAGCTCTTTTATTGGTTGAGATCTATATACACACTACTATACATTGGTTATCCCATTCTGAACGGCAACCCATTTTGGTATTAGCATCATGTTATGCTTTAGCTATTGAAAAATAGCAGATCTACAAGCTCGTAGCGCGCCACCGAGTGGCGCACTACGAGCTTGTAGGTCTGCTATTTTTTTTAAATCGAAGAACGACTGACATTTTTAGAATCTGATCTCGGGTCAGAATGGGTTAATCAGACCAGTGTGTGTCCAGTGGAAACCTCGTATGAATCTGATCTCAGGTCAGAATGGGTTATTTGATTGGTTCAGGCTACGTCGCAACGCAATAGACGACGCTCCGTCGTCAGGACAGTTTCTCGTGCTACATCTATCGCCGTGGGAACGTTCACTCCTTGCCCGCGTAGATGAGGTGTCACAGTAAGTCCCCCGACATGAAAAAGGTTGAGCGCCACTGATGTTTCTTCAGAAAATGTAGAAGCCATCTTTAGATGTATAGATCTGTGACTTTGTATGGTTGTGGTTGCGATGCTGCAGTGTGATCTCAAGTGTGGCATTAACCCATTTTGACCTGAGATCAAATTTAAAAAAAAAAGTCTCCTACATCCTGACAGTTTTCTGAAAAGGTGTCAGCCGTTTTTCAGAAATAGCTAAAGCATAACATAACACCAAAGGGGCTCCCGCCCCCAAAATGGGTTAATTTACGAAAGAACGCAAACAGTTAGAATATGGAGTTAAGGCAATGACAGTGGTGGAAAATAACTAAATTACATTTACTCAAAGTACTGTACTTTGAGGTACTTTTACTTACTTGAGTATTTCCATTTTCAATACTTTTACTTCTACTCCACTACAGTGGGATCCTATTTGTTTCTACATCTCAGAGGCAAACATTGTACTTTTACTACAATTATTTAAAAAACGTATTACTATAGTTACTATACTAACTATGTAGATTTGGATTATTATTACAAAACATTAACTCACACAAACGACATATACCTATAGTATATGCATTTCGGCCATTTTAAAATAGCAGATCTACAAGCTGCACAACATGTCGCATTACGACGCACGTGGAGTGCGCGCACGCTCCCGCATGCTAGCATGTGTGACACGTGGCAGTCTTCTTATTGGAGAGCTGAGCGGCTAACGTTACAACCCGCCGCGTATCCCTGGGAGGAGGAAGCAGTGTTTGGCAACAGCATGAAGCAAAGCGGGCGAATCAGCATCACTCCGAGAGTACAAATGGAACCTCATACGGGGCCCTTTGCTTCCATCTGCATACACTCTCAAAGTCATGGGGCTTCCTTGCAAATAAGACGTTTGAGAACCACTAGTAGTTGGACTACTACCGTGTCAGTCAGACAGACAGACAGACAGACAGACAGACAGACAGACAGACAGACAGACAGACAGACAGAGCTGCGGTTGCGTCATTCAGAGCAGATGTCAAGCCAACACGGGGTTAATTATAGCTCCACCGAGACATCCAGCCCATCCATCTACGCTAATCCTGCCAACCCTCTTGTGTCATGGGAGCTGCCAAGGGTCTTCGTGCCCGCACTGCCCGCTATCAAAGAAACTATAGTACGTGGTCTAATGTTATGCTGTCTTCTAGGAATCCTGATCATCAACACATTTCTGGAATATGGTCGCTGCTAACCTTTCGATTATTTTACAAATTGACATTACACCCTCTCCATCCTTATTCATATTAATCCATTCTGACCTGAGATCAGATTCATACGAGGTTTCCACTGGACACACACTGGTCTGATTAACCCATTCTGACCTGAGATCAGATTCTAAAAAATGTCAGTCGTTCTTCGATTTTTCAAAAATAGCAGACCTACAAGCTCGTATCGCGCCACTTTTCAATAGCATAAAGCATAACATGATGCTAACACCAAAATGGGTTCCCGGTCAGAATGGGTTAAATGATGTATCCCAGTTGCCATTAAATAATACCCGTATCTATCCGTGTCTTCTTTGCTGGCGTAACGGCCGCAAAGAAGATGGCTGCTATACGCGCTGGAAACCGCCTCATATACATTGACATCTCGCCAATGGGCTTTGACCTTTCTAGATATCATCTATGTGGAGATGTCCACGCCAAGGTTACACGGAGCGAAAGAGGAAAACATTTATATTTTTCGTCTAGTATTTCAGATTTGGTCAAGGACATGATTTAGTCGCCTCACAGCTAGAAGGTCCTGGGTTCGATTCCCGCTCGGGGGCGCCGTGGGTGCTGGCGCCGTGTTTCCTCCTCCGCGTCATCAGTGCCCATACCCGAAGGCGGGGTTGGCGAAAGGGCCTTTCTGTGTGGAGTTTGCATGTTCTCCCGGTGTCCCCTAGGTACCCTCACAAAAAACACGCAGTAAGAGGTAGGTTTTCAGACTACAGCGGAAGATTGAGAGTGAGTCTGCAATAGGAAGTGCATTCCATAGTTTTGGAGCCAGAAGGGAGAAGAGTTTGGGACGTGTGGAGCATTTTTAGTGAAGGTACTTCCAGCGTCCCTGTGTTGGCTGAGCGGGTCCCTGCGTCTCCACTTTTGGACAGACCTACAGAATTGGATCCCAAACGTTTTAGCTTTAGTGAAAATAGCAGATCTACAAGTGCAAGAATTTGATTGATTGATTGAAATATTTATTAACAGTTTGTAGAATTTACAGTACATTTTAAGCACAAACTCAATACAAAGACTGTCAACTGTGAGTGGACGACCCAATTAAGCATTACACTTGTTTACAACAGGGTCCACATTGTTCAATTCATCAAAACATTTAAAGACATACAACCATTTAGAGACATACAAATAGAACAGAACAGGAATTCATCATATGGGAAGCAAAAAAGGGAAAATATACAAGCACTGGGAAAATATACAATATACAGTGAGGGAAATGGGGTGGGGGGATTCAGATTTTACAGAGGCCAGTTTCGAATTGCAGCCATCCGTAGGTGCCCTTTGAGAGCGGTTTTGAAGGAGTCAAGGGATTCACATGTCTTAATGACTGTTGGTAGGGCGTTCCACATTTTGGTGGCATAGGAGCGAAAAGAATTTAGTCCCTTGTTTGTGCCGAATCTGGGTTGTACATGGTTTGTTGCACTCCCTCTGGTGTTGTGGGTGTGGACTTCGTTTACATTAAGGAAGTATTTAGACAGGTACATGGGTATCTTGGTGGTGTATCGAATCTTGTGGACCAGACCCATTGCAAGATGCTGTACTCTGTCGACGACCCTAAGCCATCCCAGCCTGTCAAAGTGGGCAGGGGTGAGGTGGGTTCGGGGGGTGAGGCCAAGTAGGAGCCTGACCAGTTTGTTTTGGGAGGTCTGGAGCCTTGTTTTAAGGGCCTTTGAGGTGCTGTGGTACCAAGAGGTGGATGCATAGTCTGCGCATAGAATGCGCCGCATTGTGAGCTTGTAGATCGGCAATTTTCACTACTTCTTAAACCGTTGTTTTCTACTTTATGGAATTTCTTTGATCTAGTAAATAATTAAAAAGCTAAATGTATGAAACAAAAAATAAATGGGACCCATAAAAATGTGTCTGTGACACACAAATGGGTCCCGACACAGTGTTTGGGAAACACTGACCTATAGTCCACTAAAACCAGCTATGTCTTTTGACCAGTATTTACTATGACCGCCCCTACCTGGAACTCACTCCCAGCTCATATCAAAGCCGTCCCCAGCCTTGATACGTGTAAAAAAACACACTTAAAACCCTATACCTTTTTTCGCCAAAACCATCCGATCTACAGGCTTGTACAGTATCAATGAATGAACGGACAAACGTCTTTATTGCAGACCCCTTATCCCTAAACTTCTTTGCCTTTTTTGTTTTTACTATTTTTGAATAGTTCAACTAGCCAAACTACATTGACACGTTGTGAGCTTACGTAGACTGGCCATTTTAACTATTCGAAAATGTTTTGCAAAATAGTAAAAAAAAAAAAAGCAAAGAAGTTTAGGGATAAGGGGTTTAGCGGTGACGAAAATGGAGCCTTCAATGAGCCCTCAATGAGCCATACAACATACATACAGTCATACATACATACAAAACAGCCCAACTGTACGTGTTAGACAGGCCATTTGTGACGGTTATGAATACAGTACAGGCTTTTAACCCATTCTGGGCGGGAAACCCTTTTGGTGTTAGCATTATGTTATGCTTTAGCTATTGAAAAATAGCAGATCTACAAGCTCATAGCATGCCACCGAGTGGCGCGCTACGAGCTTGTAGGTCTACTATTTTTGAACGACTGACACAGAAACATATACCGGTAGCTTTTTCAGAAAACTGCCAGGATGTAGAAGACATTTTTAGAATCTGATCTCAGCCAATGGCTCCTAAGGCTAGAGGAGTAACAACAGCTCACAGGGTTTACTTATACTGACTGTAGATCTGCTATTTTCGGGCTCCCCCCCCACCACCCAGAAATGATGAGAGACAAAGACATCTTACCAACATAACAACCAAAACAAAACAACTATAAAGCTGGAGGAGGAAGTGAGACAAATTGAAAACAGTCCCATTTGTCACCAGAAAGTCAATACTTCCCAATATCAGCTTTCTCAACTCCCAATTCTGGCAATGTGTCGGCCATGAAGCAATAACTTCCTCCGCCCCCCCCCCCATCCAGGGGAAATAACTTCATACAGGCATGCACCCTAGGGCCCCCCCATCCACCCCCCCCCCCCCCTTCTCCTGTTGTCGACCTACACGCCAAATGTCTTTCGTGGAAAAAACAGCAACGTGACGCTTTTGTTGTGAGCTCGTAGATGTAGATCATTAAGATCTTGGCAGAAATGAATGGTCGCTCCCAGAATATGGACGCTATATATGTGCAGGGTTCAAATACTATACGTTTCATGTACTACTATGCAGCACACAGTACTGTATAGAGCCATGGCTGAGTGGAACAAACTGCCAGCTATAATCACAAAAGAAAAAACTAAATCAAGTTTCAAGAGACAATTGAAGAGGCATCTTGAAACCCAAAAACTGTAAGGCGCTCAAACGCGCACGGACATGCACACACACACGCACACGCACACGCACACGCACACGCACACGCACACGCACACGCACACGCACACGCACACACACACACACACACACACACACACACAGCAGTCATGATTAGGATAATATTTTCAATTTTATTTTATTTATATATCCTGTATATGTCCTGTAATGTATGTCCTGTAATGTCATTCATGTCGAATGTCATGTTTTTATATTCTGTGTGGACCCCATAGGAAGATTAGCTGCTGCTATGCACCAGCTAATGGGGATCCTAATAAAACTCTAAACGGAGCCGTCGGGCCGTCGGCATGGAACAAGCTCCCACTGTACCTTCGTCAGGCAGCCTCTGTAGACATTTTTAAAGCTCAGCTCAAGACCCACTTCTACAACATTGCTTTTAAGTGATCTTATATTTTTTTGTTATTCATGTCCTCACTGTATTGCATTACTGCTTGTTTTTTAATGTCGTTGCCTTGCTTTTCTTTTATTCTCCATTGTTCTGTAAAGCACTTTGAGCTGCATTTGATGTCATGAAAGGTGCTATACAAATAAAGTTGTATTATTATTATTATTAAACTCTATACTTGAAACACAATTTCTATGCCACTTCCAAAACACTATAGGGGGATCCGCAGAGGTACTATACAGGGGAACCGCCGAATCTTTGTGTGACAGGATAATGATTTTTTACATTAACCACTAACCCTACTACAACCCTATAGTCCCTATTCCGAGGAGAGCTTCAGTTCAGACAAAGACAGCACAGCTATACAAGCTCACAACGCCCCGCAGTGTCGAGGCATTGTGAGATTGTAGATCGGGGGTTGGGGGGGGGGGGGGGGGGGGAAGAAGAGCAGACCAAGTTGACCAAATGTCAACTTGGTCTGTGCGATGTGAGACATTAAATGAAATGTCTCACATTAACATGAATACAAACAGGTCTATGAATATAAAATATGAAATCTAGGAACGAACAGACAGACAGACAGACAGACAGACAGACAGACAGACAGACAGACAGACTTCAGCAGCTCAGCTCAGGTGCATGTGTTTGGTCTGACGTATACTAACAGTCGTAGACACCCTACCCAAAACCCTAACCCTATAACCTCACAGGAAGCCACAGGTTGTATCCTGCCACGCATGTCAGGAGCCCACAGCAGGTTAGTTTTAACCTGCCACGCATGTCGGGATAAGTCACGGCTCACGGGTGAGTTTTAACCCAGCCATGGGTTAAGTTTAAGTAACACCGTCGCTGCAGTGCATGTCGCGAGTGACAGTGTTGTCGGTCTAATGCCTGTCAGGCCGTTAGCATGTCTAAGAAACGTATGCACCCCGCTGCAGCTCAACATCCTGATGTTGTCCCACAGCCTCAACAACAAACCCACAACACTGTAGTATAGACCATGATCTGATGACTCAGTCTCGCGTAGCCAGACAACTATTCCACAATCTTTGAATGTTATATAGAGTCTGGAACTACACCTCCTGAATGCTATATAGAGTCTGGAACTACACCTCCTGAATGCTATATAGAGTCTAGAACTACACCTCCTGAATGCTATATAGAGTCTAGAACTACACCTCATGAATGCTATATAGAGTCTGGAACTACACCTCCTGAATGTTATATAGAGTCTGGAACTACACCTCCTGAATGTTCTATAGAGTCTGGGACTACACCTCCTGAATGTTATATAGAGTCTGGAACTACACCTCCTGAATGCTATATAGAGTCTGGAACTACACCTCCTGAATGCTATATAGAGTCTGGAACTACACCTCCTGAATGTTATATAGTCTGGAACTACACCTCCTGAATGCTATATAGAGTCTGGAACTACACCTCCTGAATGTTATATAGAGTCTGGAACTACACCTCCTGAATGTTATATAGTCTGGAACTACACCTCCTGAATGCTATATATAGAGTCTGGAACTACACCTCCTGAATGCTATATATAGAGTCTGGAACTACACCTCCTGAATGTTATATAGAGTCTAGAACTACACCTCCTGAATGCTATATAGTCTAGAACTACACCTCCTGAATGTTATATAGAGTCTGGAACTACACCTCCTGAATGTTATATAGTCTGGAACTACACCTCCTGAATGCTATATAGAGTCTGGAACTACACCTCCTGAATGTTATATAGAGTCTGGAACTACACCTCCTGAATGTTATATAGTCTGGAACTACACCTCCTGAATGCTATATATAGAGTCTGGAACTACACCTCCTGAATGCTATATATAGAGTCTGGAACTACACCTCCTGAATGCTATATAGAGTCTGGAACTACACCTCCTGAATGCTATATAGAGTCTGGAACTACACCTCCTGAATGCTATATAGAGTCTAGAACTACACATCCCGAAATCCGAGTAACAGAAGCTGGCATTTCCGTTCTTTACATTGTTTATTACATTTATCTTTATATTATTATTTTAATTTCCGTTTCTGCTAAAGCAGCAAGCTATAAAATATGCTTAGATGATTTCCATTAATTTTAGAATAAATGTATGCGACTTTAAAGATGAAATGAAAGTGGGGGAGGAGGCTCCACTTCCGTTTTAATTAGCTTGCTCATGACCAGAGCTTCCGTTGCTCCAGACTGTATGACGGAGGAAGCATTTGGAAAAATTGCGAGGGGCAGAGCCAGCACCCAAAAGTTATGGGGAATATGTATTGACTATTGATTTGATCCCCCCCCCAAAAAAGAAAAGTTTAAGCACCCCAACCTACCCCCCCCCCCCCCCCCATACTGTACATGTGCTGCATCAACATGGCTTGTTTGACAGTTGCATCATGTGTGCTTCCATTGTACAAACCCTGGGAGAAGCAGAGCTACACTGCAGTATACTACAGTATGATGAACACCATTATACTACATCAGTGGTTTTCAACCCAATTCACATCAAGGTCCATTACTTATTAGTCATTTAAGTCACGGACCACCATTTGATGAGATTTAGCCTCTCAGACCCAAAACTAAAAGGATAGTGTGTTGTCGTTGGATAAGATGCCATGCTGTATTGATCCATTAGGAGAGATAACAGGCAAACGCTGATCAAAATAACAATTAGTCTACATTATCTAATTATGTAGACTTCTTGGGACCTCTTGGGAGCGTAAAATGACGATAATTGTACACAAAAGACTATTATCTGCAACACACACCAGACAGCAAAAGTGTTGAACTTGAAATACTCTTATACAAGTCCGGAATTCAAAAGTACAAAGGTATAGTGTATCAAAATATACTTAAAGTATCAAAAGTAGAAAGTATGTGCAGAATGTCCATTTTCACACGTTTTCGTTCAAATGTATGAGAACTATTTTGAAAATAGCAGATCTACAGGCTCACAAAGTGAGCTTGTATTGTCCAATTTCAAATGGCCAACATGTATAGGGGCTGTCGTGGTTAATGCATGTCTCGTAACAATAATCACAATCTACAAAGTAACTAGTAACTCAATAGCAAAAGTACAATATTTGGATCTGAGATCATGTAGTGGAGTAGAAGTAAAAGTACTGGAAATTGGAAATACTCAAGTAAAGTACAAATACCTCAAAATTGTACTTAAGCACAGTACTAAAGTAAATGCACTCGGTTACTTTCCAACCACAGCAAAACAGACAACATGAATAATCCATATCTTATGTGACAGAAAGATATCTTCTTACCCAACGATCCAAATGACAACATATTATATCCAAAAGATCTGTGTTTTACTCCGCCGAGTTGAGAACGAGAGGCAGAGAGGAGAGAGTGAGTCTACACACACACACACACACACACACACACACGTACACTAGTACACACAGACACACGCTCCCACAGCAGTGTGTGTGTTGTCATGCGGAGCCCGTGCACATACCGTGAAGCCACGCCCACCTCCAGAAGAGGGAGGAGCCAACAGTGACAGTACAGTGACTGACTGTCTCTGAGTCACTGTATTCCTGCCCGAGCGGGGTTGCCATGTCTGCTTGTTATAAATTAACTTGGATGGGATCATCATTATACATTTTTTTGTGCCCTGTATAAAGTTGCACATGAGCTTCCGTATAGAGAGGACAGTTTTGCTCATTTCTCTTTGCCATGATCTGGCAACACGGCGACCAAAGTCAACTTCCTCCTCCTCCTCGTCATCGTCCTCTTCCCCTAAACGAGGCCTGAGATGTCGTAGAGCGGGGGCAGAACAAGGAGGGGGGGGGGCCCTGGGGGGGGGGGGAGAACAAGGGGGGGCCCTGTCCTCATCTGTGTGTCCAGTTAACCCATTCTGACCTGAGATCAGATTCAAAAAATGTCTAACTTTTCTACATCCTGACAGTTTTCTGAAAAAGCATATGTTTCTATGTCAGTCGCTCTTCGATTTTTCAAAAATAGCAGACCTATACAAGCTCGTAGCGCGCCACTCGGTGGCGCGCTACGAGCTTGTATAGATCTGCTATTTTTCAATAGCTAAAGCACGACGTGATGCTATAACACCAAAAGGGGTTCCCCGGCCCAAAATGGGTTAAAACCAAGCCCACCATGTGGAACTCCCTCCCGGTCAGCCTGGAAGCACGCCGGCTTATAGGGTTGACGAGTACAGCAACTTGCAATATGGCCTATGAGATCCACTATACCACCATTCGCTATTGGGCCATATTCAGACAGCAGCCATCTTGCTCAGCAAGGTGCTAATACCTAGGAGGTGATACTTCCCATATAGACAGCCCATTCATCCAAACGGAAACATCCTATCTAATTATATTAAACGACGTCAAACTCAGGGAAGGGATGGGAAAGCTTGAATTATCCTCTTTCAATCTGTAAAGTGTTTGTTTCACACACACAAATCCACCGTAGACATTTTATGAGCTACTTCCTGAAGTGTTGGAGTTTAGGAATCGCTCGTTGGATATCACGGCCCATGCCTTACCACCCGTTTTGAATGTGCTCTGTTGTCGATTAAATAATCGTCCAAAGATGAAGGAATGACAAAGTTTTCAGGGTGAAGTATCGAGAATGTATTAAGAAGATTCAGCAGAGAAACAATATACAGAGAGTGAGGAACAATCCTCCTTGCCTATTCCAGCAGCCCCTCCGGGCGCAAGCCTCCCCTCAACCCCATTCTCAGACAGTCCTTATAGTCTTGTCCTAACAGAGATGCCACACTGAATGTCCATATACGGATCTGCGCTAAACATAAGGGCGACACACACATAAGTATACCTTTGCTGACAGCGTGGAGGAGTCAAGTCAGCTGTTGGATTGACAGCTGCATGAATTAGACTGAGGCACATTGGTGAGCACTTAATGGAAGGAAGATAAATACACAACAATGCATATATCTGGCACTGTAGTTGGCATTCTAAAATTAATATTGTATAGTGGTTTCTACTGTAGCATTCTAAAATTCCCACCACAGCACATAGCGCAGCAGGCAGCAGGAGGTTGCTTTACTGATAACGGGCGCTTTATATATAATACCATGTACCCGTCTAACTCTAAATACTTCCTTAATGTCAACGCTCACGACACCAGAGGGAGTTCCACAAACCACGTGCAACCCACGTGCAACCCAGATTCGGCTCAAACAAGGGATATTATACATTCATTTCGCTAAAATGGCACTAAAATGTGGAACGCCCTGCCAACAGCCGTTAAGAAATGTGAACCCCTATAGCCTCCTTCAAAAGCGCTCTCAAAGAGCATTCACGGGCGGCTGCAATTCGAAAATGGCCCCTGTAAAAAAAAGTCTAAATCCCGCCGCCCTCTCTTTATTTATATACTGTACACACGTACTCTTACCTTTTCTTACTGTGTATTTGATGTTTGTTTATGTATATTATCTGTACGTCTATAAAGTATAAATGTTGTGATGGAGGACCCTTATATAAACTAGTCTTAGTGTTTTTTCTGGGTTTTATCCTTGTAGCAGTTTTTGCATTGACCTGTACTTTGGTTTGAACTGTACCCCATTCTGCAAACTGTTCCAAAGACATAGGGAAATGAATAATACGTTTTTCACACTTTTGGAGCATATCCGTGGATATGGGCAAAACAACAACAGTCTATGCCAAAACAATGGGAACATTTCCATATTTGTGAATTTTTATCATAAAGTTATAGAAATAAGCCACGAGCTATATGCTGCCCGTGTCTCTGTGACAGTAAACAGACAAACTCAACGCACGTGTCGCTGACCTGAGATCAGATTCTAAAAATGTCTTCTTCATCCTGACAGTTTTCCATTCTGACCTGAGATCAGATTCTAAAAATGTCTTCTACATCCTGACAGTTTTTATTCGTGCACGCACATGCAGCGGAGCTACCTCCCATGATACCCTGAAGGGATGCGACGTTCTGATCGGTTCAAAAACACGCCACTTGAGTGAAACTTCAAAATAAAATGAACAAAACAAAAGTCACTGCACTATAGACCCTTAATAACATTTTCAATTATAATGAATGGTGCTTCCTGATGTAGAGTAGAGCCACGGATCTCACTCAGAAAGTGATATGACGTATAAAGGGACACACACACACACACACACACACACACACACACACACACACACACACACACACACACACACACACACACACACACCATAATATATCAAAATATACTTAAAGTATCAAAAGTAGAAAGTACTTTATGTGCAGAATGTCCCTTTTCACACATTTCGTTCAAATGTATGAAAACTATTTTGAAAATAGCAGATCTACAGGCTCACAATGTGAGCTTGTATTGTCTATTTTCAAATGGCCAACATACTGTATATATAGGGCTGTCGTGGTTAATGCACACACACACACACACACACACACACACACACACACGCACACACACACACGCACACACACACAAGATGTTGCATGCGGTAAGTGAAGATGACTTCACTTAGTCGTTCTTCCGACTAGAGGATGACTTGTCCAAAAACTAGTATTCTTTTTTAATATATTTTTTATCCCACGATTTTGTAACCCATTTTTCACCCCTGTGTCAATCATCTAATGTGATCCGGGGCTCTACACACCCTCCACCAACCTAGTCCCCATATATGGGGGACAAGGGGAGAGCAACGGACTTAACTCATGCTTCCTTCATGCCTGAGTGTCCAAGTTGCTCCTTTACACCTGACAGGGGGGAGTTTCCCCGGTTGGACGTAGCGCGTGGAAGGAACACGTTATTCCAACCAGTTCCTTTCCCCTCCATCAGGCGCCCCGGCTAGCCAGGGGGAGGCAGTTTAGTGACCAGGATTACTGCATGTTTTTTGGGGACACGGGGAGAACATGCAAACTCCACACAGAAAGGCCCTTTCGCCTGCAACCCCGCCTTCGGGGTATTCAATCTGTCAATCCCTGGCCATATGGCCCATACAGTAGGTCAGGTCCTGATCTCCTGTTTCCGGAGCGCGAGTACAGTACACCGCCTGGACATGTCATGATGCTAGGATGTAACGTGATGTACAAGTACACACCGCACTGGACATGACGCTATAGTATGTAACATGAATCTGTACACACACCCTGGAATGATGGCAGTAGTATGTCACAGGGATTCACGTTACAAAAACAGAACATACAGTTAGTCCTTCGCTATAAGTCCCACTCAAGCCCGTTCCTGGCCAAGCGACGGATACTAAGTAAGGAAGCTACTCGATACTAAGGAAGCTTTCAATGCTGGTCAAAATGGTTAAAGGACCACTTCACCACTTTTCTATCTTCATATAATAGGTCCTCACTAATAATCATGATAAAATGGCAGGATGTTTTTCTACTCAGTCTGTGTCTCATGGGAGGGCTGTGGGCAGTTTAGAAACCGACTTATTATATGAAGTTAGGTTGAAAAGTGGTGAAGTGGTCCTTTAAGCAGTGTCAATAAATATATTTGCTGTAGCATGTGTGGACCTCAGAAAGAGGGTTTGTTTTCTTACCTTGTTATGAGCAGTCCCAGACATTTCTCCTAAAGTGTCTCCTAAAGTGTCTCCCTCAAACACATCCATTGTGTATGGTTGTGTATGACAAGCGGACGAGATCAAATACGTTTGTTTACATCCAACGGCATTCCAATACTATACGCTTCCGGAGTGGGTGTACAGATTTGGACCAATCAGATCGTGATTGGTCCAAATCGCGAACAGAAGTTTGCGTATGCATATACCTATACCGGATCTTCTTTCTACACAAACAAAACAAGACAACGTTGACATTTTTTATAAAAAATAAAACCGCAAGAGTTATCCTGATCAGAATCGTCTTTTGTTGTGTTCGCTTATGTGCTAAAAGAGTGACTTTGAGAGCCGTTTCCCCGTTACAACGGAAGTCAATGAGAGCCTATTTTCTTTCTTCTAATATTTACTATTAAACTGCACAACGGAGCGAAATAATCCATGGAATGGACTCTTTCTGAGGTCCACACATGCAGGTCCACACATGCAGCTACAGCAAATATATTTATTGACACTGCTTAACCATTTTGACCAGCATTGAAAGCTTGACCAGGATCCTTACTTAGTAACCGTCGCTAACGTGGTATTAGGCCAAGAACGGGCCTGAGTGGGACTTAGCGAACGGCTAATTTGACATTGGTGATTTTAGTTTTTGAGGTTTTTTTTTGGGGGGGTCATCATGTCATCATGCCTGCATGCAGACCCAGATCCTTATGGAATAGAAATCTGGTGCATAGCAGCAAAAAATAGACTTAAGTGGGGCAGGAGAAAAATGAAGGCGTCATTCGGGATGTGAGGTATATGGGTACCTGGAAATGTTAAGGACACTCTGACTGTCACCTTTCAACCTCTCGCTCAGTTTACTTGTGCAGCGACTGTTCACGCATTACAGAACGCACTCTGAAGCTCACAGCATGTCACAATGGAGCCGCGCTTTCAGCGCGCAGATCTGCTAGTCAATACAACCGTGCTTTCAGCTTGCAGATCTGCTATTCAATGCAGCCACGCTTTCAGCTTGCAGATCTGCTATTCAATGCAGCCACGCCTTCAGCTTGCAGATCTGCTATTCAATGCAGCCACGCCTTCAGCTTGCAGATCTGCTATTCAATACAACCGTGCTTTCAGCTTGCAGATCTGCTAGTCAATACAACCGTGCTTTCAGCTTGCAGATCTGCTATTCAATGCAGCCACGCCTTCAGCTTGCAGATCTGCTATTCAATGCAGCCACGCCTTCAGCTTGCAGATCTGCTATTCAATACAACCGTGCTTTCAGCTTGCAGATCTGCTATTCAATACAACTGTACTTTCAGCTTGCAGATCTGCTATTCAATGCAGCCGCGCTTTCAGCTTGCAGATCTGCTATTCAATGCAGCCACGCCTTCAGCTTGCAGATCTGCTATTCAATACAACCGTGCTTTCAGCTTGCAGATCTGCTATTCAATACAACTGTGCTTTCAGCTTGCAGATCTGCTATTCAATGCAGCCGCGCTTTCAGCTTGCAGATCTGCTATCCAATGCACCCGTGCTTTCAGACCTGCTATTCTCGCCCAAATGTTAGCCCCGTGCAGTTCATGCTATAATGAATAACAAGCTACTGTACTTGATGTAGAAAATAAGAAATGTATACAAAATAAATAAAAAAATATACTGTATATAGTATATTATTGCTGTCGGGCAGAACCCTTTTGTACATGAACGCCTTACTTACACACTGCAGTGTCACAAAAAAGCATCATAAAGTAGTACTAGATCTACAAGCTCAAAACGCTGCACGGATCAACACGTTTCCAGCTACAGTAGTAGATCCGTTACTTTTGATGCTTTTGAATTTGAATCCTGAAAATGAACACTTTTGGACTTTCCGCCGGACAAACACAGCTTCAGATGTTGGGCTTTTATAGCATTTACACATAGCATGCTTGATGTTGCATATAGCGATGTTGTCATATAGCGAAACAACAGAAGAGACATGGTATAGTGTTCCTAGACATGGAAAATGCTTTGTCAGTGGTGCGTGCGACTTGTGTGAGTCATCCCAGTTGCTCAGTTTATAAAATGTGATCAAAAACACCTACTTCTTCAAACTATAACGCCTACATTCCAAGACATACAAGTTGACAACAATGTGTCACGCGGCATGACAGGCCCCCAGGGACATCCTGGCATCAAGGCTTTTCCCTCCGTCCTTCTGCTGGCGTTCACAGAATCACAGAATAGGCATGACGGAAATAAGGGGTCATGCTGGCTTGTGGTGGACATTGTTGTCAAAATTCAGTTTTTTTGCCACGGGCATGCAATGACCGGACAATAATATTACCAGAACCCTGAATGACTATAACAGGTCTGCAACTCCGAGAGTGAACTAAATGTGTCGAGTCTCAGACTTGAACCATTTCGGGGCGGGAACCCCTTTTGGTGTTAGCATTACGTTATGCTTTAGCTATTGAAAAATAGCAGATCTACAAGCTCATAGCGCACCACCGAGTGGCGCGCTACGAGCTTGTAGATCTGCTATTTTTGAAAAATCGAAGAACAACTGACATGTAAACATATAGCTTTTTCAGAAAACTGCCAGGATGTAGAAGATTTTTTTTTAGAATCTGATCTCAGGTCAAAATGGGTTTAATAAGTCAGGCGACAGTCCTGATTCACGTTGAACGTGGCAAAGAAATGGGACACGAATTCGGCTGTATAATAAATGCAGATACTGGAAAAAAGTCAAGCCGTGACTTTAGGACCAAACTGGTACAGTATTTTGTGGTCTTGCTCTATAGTAATCACAGGTGATCAGAAGGTATAGCCAGCAGAGGTGACCACCTCCCAGATCCAGAGCATTAGGGCAGACGGGACGGATATTTCACCGAGCTGGCTGGCTATGCTCTCTCCAGACAGTGATCAACACCATTCTCCATACACATGCATGTATGTCTGTATGTATGGTCTTACACACCTGTCTGCTCTTAAAGGATTACGTTAGCACCATCTGGTGGTACCTCTCTGTCACACCTGTAGCACGTTTTAAAACACTGAGGTTTTCATTATTACATAAAAGGAACCTGGAGAGTCAGTCAGTGGTTTGTGTGTGCGTGCGTGCGTGCGTGCGTGCGTGCGTGCGTGCGTGCGTGCGTGCGTGCGTGCGCTACTTATTAATAAAGGAGTCAAGGACTACTTCACCACTTTTCGACCTATCTTCATTATGATTGGTATATCTTCATACAATTTATTTCTGCGTCTCCCGGGAGGGCCGTGGGCAGTTCAGAAACCCCGTCCACCAGTGACATCATCGATGGGGAATCCAAGCTATTAGAAACTGCAGGCTTTATATTCCTGAAAAGTTCAAATACATATATATATAATATATATATATATATATATATATATATATATATATATATATATATATTGTTTTTTATCTTTGGTGTTTTAAACATTGCGTTATAATTTAACTATTGAAAAAATATATCAATATATCAATATTTTGAAAAATCGTGTTTTTTTTAGGTCAGGCCTAAAAATGGGTTAATGCACAATACATACTCCTATACTAGTCCAGCATGGCCAGACTGTTGCCTCCTGCAGTTTCCAAATGCATAACAGTACGTCATACCTGGATATCTGGAGCAAAGGAAGCTCTGATCATGAGAAAGTGACAAAGCAGAAGTGAAGCCTTCCGTCCAACCGCTTATCCATAGTCGGGTCGCAGGGGAGGGGCAACAACGACTTATTCTCTGGGTCATGACCCACACCGCATGGTGTGTGTGGATGGAAACACATTCAGAGGATAGTTATCTGGCTCCGCGCGACTATAGACACTCCTATACACTTCCTCCTCATCCCATTCAGGCCTGACGTCAAACTGACGTCAAAATGTCTTCTAAATCATGACAATTTTCGGAAAGATTTGAGGCACATTTTAACGATTTTTGAGTGGTGCAACCACTCCAAGGAACAGGTAATGTCCGTGTTCACCTGTGTGTTGGTTCACCTATGTTAATGAGCACCAGTATGAGTACCAGTAGGGGGCTCCGTTGTGCCAGAAACAGAGAGAGGCACTGTTGCCTGCTAATGAGAGAGAGAGAGAGAGAGAGAGAGAGAGATAGGAGGGGGGGGGGGAGAGAGGGGAGTTGCACCACTCGGTTCACACGGGTGTGATTTTCAAAAATAGCAGACCTACAGGTTCATAGTACTCTGCTAAGTTCATAGCACTCTGCTATTTTAACATAATGCATAAAATGGGCTATTCTCGTCCATCACCGAAAGGTCACGATCGGGTCAACTGTAATGACGGCGTGTGAGGAGGAAAGTAGGAAACGTCTAAAATCCCTATAACGAAAGGAAGCAACAAATGAAAAGAAAAATCTTTTACTTTCTCTAATAACAACCTAAAACGTGAATCTTGGTTGAAAAAAAAAACCTAAAGTTGTCCTTTAAGGGTTACATTATTGTTAAACATCGGCATTACTTAATTTACAAGACGTCTACACAATTAAGAGAATGTAGAATAATTGTTATTCTGATCAACGTTTGCCTGCTGTCTCTGCAGTCTCTCCTAATGGTATACCGACATCAATACAGCATGGAATTGTGGACAAAATCTTATCCAACAATAACAAAATATCGAGGCTAAATTGAGGCAAGATTTCGTCAAATGGTGGTCTGTGGCTAAAATGCCAAATGAATGGGCCTTGCTATAAAAACAAGGGTTGAAAACCACTGCCCTACATGAATTCCGCATCAGGGCATAATATTTCTCTCAATCCTTTACAGGTTTCAGCCCCGCTGTGTGGCTGAGCTTGGGTCTGAAACCAAGTCCCGTGTTTAGCCAATTTTGGGTGGGGGAACCCCTTTTGGTGTTAGCATCATGTCATGCTTTAGCTATTGAAAAATAGCAGACCTACAAGCTCGTAGCGCGCCACTCGGTGGAGTCAGTAACTGGTATAATGGCCATGATAGAAGGAGGAGGTATGCTTGTGATGATGAAAAAAGGTTTTGTGATGATGATGTTATCGGTATATAGAGATAAACCAGGAGGGAAAAGAGAAACGAGAGAAACGCTGTGTAGGGTAAAAATAAAAATAAAACACGAGGCGTTTCTCTGCCGCTGGAGGACTCATGATGCACGACACGACCACACTAATCACATGCATGGAAGGAGAACTTACTGTCACTTAAGACTGTAAATACAGAACAGACAGAGTCAGTCACTGAGCTGAAGGAGAACTCACTGTGACTTGTACTGTAGATACAGAACTAGTCACGAACTGACTGGGGAATGACCTATGGTCCGTCTCCCAAAAACCAGGAGGTTTATAAATGCGGACAATGTGCACAAAGTGTCAAAGTGCCAAGTCCTATACATCAGTGGTTCTCAAACCGTTTACCGTCTAGGCCGCAGACCCCCCATCTGAAAACCGTTTGCTTTGCTTTGTTAAATTGGATAGCGTTTTTGAGCAGAAACCATCTCCAATCTCCAATTTTTTTTATTGATTTTTTTACATAAGCAAAAGTATCAATACTGCAATGTAGACCATATTCCATGGTTTTGGCGCAGTGGGAAATACTAACAAGTCAAAGTCCCGGAATTCAAAATGGACTTGAGTAAAAGTATAAAAGTATTGGCATCAAAATGTACTTAAAGTACCAAAAGTAGAAAGTACTGCATTGTGCAGAATGTCCGGTTTCAAGTTTTCAAATGTATAAAAAAAAAAAAATCATTTGAAAACATCCGATCTACAAGCTCACAATGCGTCACATCGGACACATTGTGAGCTTGTAGATTGGCTATTTTCAAATGGACGAAATGTACCGTAGGGCTGTAGTGGTTCATGTCTATTTTGTAATAATAACAAGGTAAATAGTATTAGTGACTAAAGTTTTCAAATAAATGTAGCGGAGTAAAAGTAAAAATATTTGCCTCTGAGACGATTAAAACGATTGGACATTGGAAATATTCAAGTACAAACACCACACAATTGATTACAGTGCTTGAGTAAATGTACTTAGTTACAATTACAACACACGTTTTTTTTTTTTTGTAAAGTGGAGACCAATCCAATCCATAAAATGTGCCATCAGGTGACGGGCATTATTGATCCGTGGACGCGGACAGAGCAATGAGCATCCGGCCAGAGACCGATCAATTAGGATCATCCCCCTCAGGCATGGGGTCATTGTCCCCCTCAGGCATGGGGTCTCACTGCATACGCAGTCACACATTATGCCAGGGGTGGGCAACTGGCGGCCCATTCTGACCTGAGATCAGATTCATACGAGGTTTCCACTGGACACACACTGGTCTGATTAACCCATTCTGACCTGAGATCAGATTCTAAAGAATGTCAGTTGTTCTTTGATTTTTCAAAAATAGCAGACCTACAAGCTCGTAGCGTGCCACTCGGTGGCGCGTTATGAGCTTGTAGATCTGCTATTTTTCAATAGCTAAAGCATGACATGATGCTAACACCAAAATGGGTTCCCGTTCAGAATGGGTTAATGTGGCCCTCAGGTTAATGTCAGAATACTGATTATAATATTGGTTTCAGCCGTTTACAATTCCATAACATGCAAACATGACCCACTTTAATTACCTCAGTCTAAATTAGTAGCTCATTGCCCAACACGTGTATAATTAAAAGGCATTAGAAATGAAATAAAATTTTAAATTTTCAGGATTTCCATTTCAAAAATAGCAAAAAGTTATTCAAGATTTCAATTTGAATATAGCAAAAAATAGCCAATGTACAAGCTTGTAGATCGGCTATTTTTGCCACGACAGTAATATATGGCCCTAGGCTAGGGAGTGAGTGTGGAAATATAGTGGCCCTCTCCACTCAAAGTCAAAGTTGCCCACCCCTGCATTATACTGTATATACCGGATAGCAGCAGCGGTGTCCAAACTCCGGCCCACGGTTCCAACGATGGACCAACCGATACACATTCTGTATCAGAAGGCTCTCTACTAATACCAAGAAAGTGGAACATTTCTTGAATCTTTACACTGACTCCCTGTGTGTCAAAGGATGGAATTCAAAATACGGGGTCAAGGCGCAGTTGGAGGAAACACGTCGACTCGCTGGCCTTGGAACGTCTCGGGATCCCCCCAGGAAGAAGTCACTAATGTTTCTCTGGAGAGGGAAGTCTGGAGCACTCTGGTCAGGTGGAGCTGTTGCCCCCGCGACCCGACTACGGATAAGTGGTTGAAGATGGATGGATGGATGGATGGATGGATGGATGGATGGATGGATGGATGGATGGATGGATGGGCCAAAATACATTTCTGGTCTTCTTTGATATCATGAACTGTCTAGACCTCTCAGGTCATCTGGAGGAAAGCTCTGCTTTCTGTCCCTAAAACAAAACATAAACGTGTGGAAGCAGCATTTCGTTTTTATGATACACGTACCAGGAACAAACTCCAGGTCTGCTGCCACTATTGATGATTCACTAAGCTGTTTACACCCAATATTTTGGGTGTACAGGAAATGTATGTCATTAGAATGCCTTATTCTAGACTATACTAACGTGGGAAGTTTGAAGTTTACACCCACACTATGGGTGTAAACAGCTTAGTGAATCGGGCCCATTGCCTTTAAAACACGACTAAAGACCTTTCCGTTTGCCTCTGCCTTTGATTGAGTTATACCTTTATCTGTTCTTTCTCTTCTGCACGGTATCTGTTATTATTTTGTACTTGACTTTAACGTGATTGCATCCTAAAGTCATTGTTTAATTGCGTGTAAAGCACGTTGAACTCGTCTCGTTGACGAAACGTGCTCAGTAGCGATAAAACCGTCTCGTCCTTGCCTGTATCAAAGTGCCAGCGGCCTCTCTCAATATTCCACATAGACACAAATACACATTATGTGTCAAAGTGCCACTGGCCTCTCTCTCTCTCTCTCTCTCTCTCTCTCTCTGTCCGCACAGACACATGCATTCTGTATCAAAGTGCCACCGGGGGCCACTTGTGCCTCAGTCGGTTCAGTTGTGAACACAACGGATAGGACAACACTGGCTGCTAGCATGGTGCTGTATACAGTAGCAGTCATAGTCAGTCCTGCCTCTGTCTGTCTGTATACATAACAGAGCCTTCGACACACAGTGGAGCCTGTAGCCTGCATCCATAGATCCTCATACAAGCCAGCCAGTGTGTTTACTTAATACTTACCACTGCTGGAAGAAGGAAGAAGGCATACTCTGAGTAGTGTTGACTCTAATCGTACAGTGTGAAGTGTGTCGACTATAACGAACGGGTGCATTTGTTATTTTGTTTTTGTCCGACAGGCATTTGGTCTGTCACCCAAACCCTAAGCTAACCTCAAAGGGAAGCCAGGAATGAGCTTTTTCGCTCTTCGATTTTTCAAAAACAGCAGACCTACAAGCTCGTAGCGCGCCACTCGGTGGCGCGCTATGAGCTTGTAGATCTGCTATTTTTAAATAGCCAAAGCATAGCATAATGCTAACAACAAAAGGGGTTCCCGCCCCAAAATGGGTTAATGTGTCGGACTAATCCCCGTCGGACTGTTAGCATGTCGGACCAACGTATGCACCCAAAACTGCCTTTTTTTCCACTAAACGGAAACTACTTAAAAACTAAACTATGATGGCGATTGGCTAGGTCGGCAATTTCCGTCACACATCTAAGTAAATCTGGGTTTACGACGCCATCAAGGTCTGCCAAAATGTGTAAATATATAGTGTCACAAATAATCCTTTCAACCATGTTTAGCCGTATTTTATACTGTGGCTATTCAAAAATAGCAAATATGGAGATATTTGCTATATCCTTGGAGATCTGCTATACTTTTGAAAGATCTTGAAAATGTGTGAAAATCGTTAAATCAGGCTTATTGAGCTAAATCGTTCAAAATGCATGTGTATTTTGGCCGTATATATATATATACACGGCCAAAATACACATGAATTTGGGGGTCCTCCTCCACCCGACAAGGTTTGAGAACCACTGCACTTGAGTAAAAGTATACTTAGTTACTTCCCAGCAGCGAGCCAAACAAGTCCTTGTTGTTTGTACACAGAAGAGTCTTCAGCAACAAACACACACACACACACACACACACACACACACACACACACAGCAACAGCACTGTATTTACTGGGTTATTTTGGTCCGGGGGGGAGGGGGACACCTCTACTGGGGGGCCCCGAGCTCATTGGCCGGGAGAGCCGCGTTCCTGTCGGCGTGTGGCCAATCGCACGGCCGCTGTGTAGGAGGCGAGATCACTGACCAAGACAGCCTTGTACTCTGTTTGACAATGGACTATAGGGGACGTGCACGCACACACACACACACAGACACACACCAATGGACTGTGGAGACACGCACACACAAACACACCAATGGACTATGGAGACCGCGAATACACGCACACACACCAATGGACTATGGAGACCGCGAATACACGCACACACACCAATGGACTATGGAGACCGCGAATACACGCACACACACCAATGGACTATGGAGACCGTGAATACACGCACACACACCAATGGACTATGGAGACCACGGCGGCGCACGCACGCAATGCACACACACACACACACCAATGGACTATGGAGAGTGGAAACGCGCACACACACATGCACGCACGTACACACACAAACAAACGTGCACACAAACACACCAATGGACTATAGGAGGCGCGCACGCACGCACCCAATGGACTATGGAGACGCACATGTGCACACGCATACATTGGACTGTGGACACACACACACACACACACACAAGCACCCCTTTATTTATTTTATTCTGGCACAAATGTTACCATGGATGCAGAAAGAAAAAAAAATCGCAAACAAACAAGAACGTATAAATAAATAGACATTCTGTTTCCAGAGGTGGAAATTAAGCAACTTTCTTCTTCTACCCTGGCTATACCCTGTTTCCCCGCTTCTTTTTTTTTTTACCATATTGAGCTAATAGAGCCATGCCCTGTTCGCTCAGGGGAGAATCTGGACCATGGGGTCAGAATTCGTGTCAGATCTGCACGTGTCTAGGTGAGACATTGACCTTGGCTTTGACCCCATGTAAATGTCTCAATAGAAGAGCAGGGACCTCGAAATAAAAGTAAATCCTCCAGTTTTCTGAAATAAATATTTGCACGATTTTTCAAAAATAGCAGACCTATACAAGCTCGTAGCTGCTATTTTTCAATAGCTAAATCATAACAATGATTAAAACACCAAAAGGGGTTCCCGCCCCCAAAACAACCTCAAACTCACCGACATTGCAGCTGTATACGAAAAGCTTGAATTATCCTCTATCTGCAAAGTGATGTATATATATATATATATATATACAGTTATATACAGTTTGCACTGAGGTACAGTAAACTACATGCCTCTGGGAGTTGCATCATCAGTAGCAGCTTACAGGTGTGTGTGTGTGTGTGTGTGTGTGTGTGTGTGTGTGTGTGTGTGTGTGTGTGTGTGTGTGTGTGTGTGTGTGTGTGTGTGTGTGTGTGGGTGTGTGCGCACGCGCATGCGTGTATGTGTGCTTGCGACGTGCGTGTGTGTTTGTTTTGTTTGTTTACAGCAGTTAAATACACACACGCATTACCAGTCTCGCCCCTCACTCACTTCACACGAGTGTGATGTTTTTCCCCAGGGACACCCAGAACGTAATGACCCCCATTTAAAGCAATAATTGTGCACACCTGGTGTTGGCTATATTTAGCTGTGCACACACACACACACTGTAATGCTGCTGCTGCTACGTGTGTCATAGTCTGTTAAAGTGTTTGTCTTAGCAGTGGATTTAAAACAGTGGTGGGAGAGTTGGTGACCAACCAAACAGCTTACAAAAAAAACGCTCTCAAGCGTAAAATTATTGTTAAACACACTGCATACACAATTAGGGAATGTAGAAGAATTGTTCTTTTGGTCAACGTTTTGCCTGCTATCTCTCCTAATGGTATACCGACATCAATACAGCATGGAATTGTGGCAACAAAATATTCGTACGTTTTCGGGTCCGAGAGGCTAAATTTCATCAAATGGTGGTCCGTGCGGCTCAAATGGGCCTCGATGTGAAACCCATCATTCGGGAACGCCTTTTTGGTGTTTTAAGCGTTACGTTAAACTTTAGCTATTGAAAAATAGCAGATCTACAAGCTCATGGCTAGGTCTGCTATTTTTGAAAAATTCGCCCCTCGGAAATGCAGGTGGCACACAGAGTAATATCTACATAGTGATATTTAGTATGGCCATGCCAGCAGGCTATATAGTCATGAAGTGTCTCAACACCAACATGCTTTAGCAATAACCATGACAAGTGGATCAATCTATGAACATCAGAGCAAGACGTTTGGCGAGCGGAGCGGAAATAGAAACACATCGGTGTACGACGTTCCACTGTATACCTCACATGTACAGTACAGGAGTACAGTACTCATTGCATCATGTCTATAGATATCCGTCACTCGCAGCGCGCTCACTGCGGCCGTGGCCAACAACATACTAGGATCTACAAGCTCACGCAGTCCGCCCACATTGCATTTTGACTTTGACCTTGTACTAGAAAGATATCGGCTATTTTGGGCACAGGATACCAACAGCATTAGTGAACTTGTAGGTGTGAGAGCGAGAGCGAGAGAGAGAGAGAGAGAGAGAGATAGAGAGAGAGAGAGAGAGAGAGAGAGAGAGAGCATGTGTGATTGTAACCAGACTTACAGCATTTCTTTTTGCATGGGTAAGAGTTGCTATGCTATGTGGCGAGATGGAATGGCAGGCATTTGGGAGATGAGTTGGTGAGATAGACACTACTATAAGGGCTCCATTTCCGCCACCGCTAAACCCCTTATCCCCTAAACTGATTTGCCCCTTTTTTTTTGCTAAACATTTTTGAATAGTTAAAATGGCCCAGTCTACAAGCTCACAACGTGTCAATGTAGATTGGCTAGTTGGAACTATTCAAAAATGTTTTTCAAAATAGTAAAAAAAAGAAAGAAAAGGCAAAGATGTTTAGGGATAAGGGGTTTAGCGGTGACGGAAATGGAGCCCTTAATCTCTCGCTCTCAATTTTGTACTTTTACTTGAGTACATTTTGAATCCCTGGCTATTACGATATTGCAGTAT
>NC_139703.1:21537410-21604986 GCF_964188405.1 Protomyctophum parallelum | reverse complement strand
AACATCAATACAGCATGGAATTGTGGTCAAAATCGAATCCAACTACAACAAAATATTCTATAAGTCTTGAGTCCGAGAACAAAAATCAATTCATCAATCGGTGGTCCGTGGCTCGAATGCAGAATAAATAACGGACCTTGATTGAAAACCACCATAACAGAGCAACAGTGTGTCATCCACCCATCCAAAAAGAGGATATGGACCCCCCCCCCCGCCCCCGCCCCCATGAGGAAGTGGTGTCACACATTAAAACGCCCACTTTTGATCATGTGTCAATTAGTCACCGATCACATGACATGTTATTGATTTTTCGAGGTAATCTGAACGGTGTACGTTAAAGACAAGTATACTGTTAGTGCCGTGGGGTTCCAAAGTGGGGGTCCGGGGACCCCCCGGGGGGTCCTTCAGGGAGTCCCAGGGGGGTCCATCATGCTAGTTAGGAACCAAATGGACCCTTATGGGTCTGTAACTCAGAGAGTGTGCAAATGGAACCAAATCACTCTCAGAGTTAAATTTACAATATAAATGGGGTCCCAGAGATAGAAATGCCATTAGATAGATGACCGTAAGCCCTAAATCAGGTCAAACTTGGGGGTCCTCGAAAAGAAAATGGTTGAAAACCACTGCTAGAGACGTCAAAACCTTCTCTTATGGGGGGCCCTTGGCTTATATTTTCAAACGGGGGTCCTTGACATGAAAAGGTTTGAGAACCACTGCTGTACTGTACGGTACAGTAAATCAAATCTATTTATTATTCTGTATACATTACTGTACATACTGTACACTTTCTGCATTTATTCTCTCATTCACTGCATTACTGTATTGCACTCTGGCTGGACGCCAATCTTCATTTCATTGTCAAAGTATTTGTATACTATGTGCAGTGACAATAAATTGAATCTAATCTAATCTACAGTAAATCAGAGTAAAAACAATATATATATATATATATATATATATATATATATATATATATATATATATATATATATATATATAGCTCAAAGCTGTACTTTAAAAAGGTAGTGTAAGTGATTGTTGGTTAAAAGAAAAAGTGTTTTGTTAAAAGGTAAAATCACTATGTTCTGATAGTAATTGTTGCTATAGAGTGTTTGTTTAGTTGTCTCTCCATCTCATGTAATATTACAACATTTATACAGTATTTGACTAAAAACAGAGTTTAATACAATGCTGGAGAGACATGAAGACTCCTGATACTGAACAGACACTCCATCTATATAATCAGCAATGATTACTATCACAATATAGAGCTTATTTTAACCAAAGAAAATCACTTGAACCCATTTTGGAGGCGGGAACCCCTTTTGGTGTTTTAAAGCATCATGTCATGCTTTAGCTATTGGAAAATTAGCAGATCTACAAGCTCATAGCACGGCACCGAGTGGCGCGCTATGAAATCTTTGAATATATATATTATTACTGAGTGAACATTTTAACTCAAATCTTTGCTTCTGGGGAGGTCCCTGGAACAACATATTTTCAGATGGGGGGGGGGGGGGGGGGCATATTACATATAATTTTTGGGGTCCTTATTTTGAAATATTGAGCACTATGACTGATGACAGAAACATGCGGTTTTTCAGAAAAACTGTCAGGATTTTGAAGAATTATTTTTTTCTTCAAATTTCGACGTCAGGCCTAAATGGGTTAATACTTAATACTCACTCAATACTCGCCCTACTCTGAAGAATAGTACTTGAGTACATGTACTTAGTTACTGGACAGGTGCACAGGGTCCGTGATGCATTGAAATCAGCACTCATGAGTCGCTGCCCGGTGACAAGGTCACATCGTCAGCATTCAGGAGTGCTGCGGGCGCTCAGCACGCCTCATGGAACCGAGGCTCACAGTCATAGAATACGTGAGCCATATGGCACATGGACCCACAGTTTGTTTACACACACGCAGATGTGTGTGTGTGTGTGTGTGTGTGTGTGTGTGTGTGTGTGTGTGTGTGCGCGCGCGCTGTGCTCCCATCACCGTCACTCGGAAGAGGACATGAGTTCAATGAGGCTGAAGGTATATTCGATCCACACCCACTTTTCCACGCACGCACGCACGCACGCACGCACACACCGAAAAGGTGGCCACCTCTTCACCTTAAACCGGAGCACATGAATAGGCCTTATACACGCCTCCTCGCATCACGGAGGTGAATGTGAATGCACACAAACTGATTTTTGGTGTTAGCAACTTAGCATCACGTTATGCTTTAGCTATTGAAAAATAGCAGATCTACAAGCTCATAGCGCGCCACTCGGTGGCTATGAGCTTGTAGGTCTGCTATTTTTGAAAAATCGAAGAACGACTGACATTTTTTAGAATCTGATCTCAGGTCAGAATGGGTTAATCAGACCAGTGTGTGTCCAGTGGAAATCTCGTATGAATCTGATCTCAGGTCAGAATGGGTTAACTATAAACTGCTTTTTGGGATGAAATATGCACCCTATTTTAAAATCTTGGAAATATATCCATATGTGGAGATCTAAAGGGTTTGAGGTTCGAGGTCAGATGTAGAGTTGCTAACCAATAGTGATGACATCAGGGATGTCCATATATGGGCTTAACTGCGACAGCAGGTCTAATTTACTATGACATGGTGCACGACACGCTGACAGGAAACGCTCCATTCCATTAGGTAGTTTACTATGACATGGTGCACGACACGCTGACAGGAAACGCTCCATTCCATTAGGTAGTATGACTGTGACCTTCGGTCAAAATCGTATGATATTTAGTCGAGTCTAAAACTAGACCAAAACTAAAACTTTTCGGATGACTAAAACTCCAAAACACTATAGGAGTAAAACTCCATCCCAAATCGACACTCAGCAGAGTGACTTCAGCTGGCCTGTCACAGACTGTTTGGCCCGCGTGTCGGCTCTGAAGGTTCACCTTTAACCTGTGACCCTTCACCCCCTGGTGAACTCCCTTCCCCCGCTGACTCTATACTCACCAGTTCGGTCAAAACAACCGGGTCCAAAGACTGTTTTGTTGTTGTTTTTGTTGTCATTTGTAACCCACTCAAAAACACTTTGAGATCCACTGGTGTTGGGTGTACATATAGGCTTGGGATGATCGCAATCAATCAATCAATTCCATGTTGAAAAATGTCAATATATTTTCAAAAAATTGCAGAAATAGCAGATCTACCAGCTTACACAGTGACGTGTTGTACGCTTGCAGATCTGCTATTTCCCCTATTTTGTCATTTAAAAAAAATATATGTTTTTATATGAGGCAGTGATTTCTTTGTATATTAACGTAAGTGATATCTGCCCTGTGCAATCAATTTGTGATTACAAATTACTGTTGTGCAAAAAAGAATCACAATTAAATTGTTAATCACAATTATTTGTGTGACAACGAATGGTCAGCTTAAATGGTGACAGCCCAGTAGGCATAACGCTAGCTAGTGTACCCTCTGGAATCATTTCATTACATGTTTTTGTAGTCTGGGCTTACTGTACGTACCGTATAGCCTACCGTATACTGTATCTGCCAGATACAGTATACTCAAATGCTGAATAAATAATGGACCTCCATGTGAAAAGGGTTGAAAACCACTGCACTACATCACAAAACACTACAGTAAAACATAGGCTCACCATTGTACAATACAATAAAATACAAATACAGTACAGTACAGTACAGTACAGTACAGTACAGTACAGTACAGTACAGTACAGTACAGTACAGTACAGTACAGTACAGTACAGTACAGTACAGTACAGTACAGTACAGTACAGTACAGTACAGTACAGTACAGTATTGCAGTGGTGAAGTGCTTCAAAGAAACTAAGACATTGGGTAAACAACATCAATCCTACACCTGTCCCAACAACATTGTTAGCGATTTGGCTATGTATATTGTGTGTGTGCGTGCGTGCGTGCGTGCGTGCGTGCAATCAATAAAACATGGCATGCACGTCAAAAAGGTTAGCACAAGCCCTGGTCGAGAGAGAGAGAGATAGAGAGAGAGAGAGAGAGAGAGAGCGAGAGAGAGAGAGAGAGCGTGAGCACTCTGACCTCCAGGTGCACCTGTGTGTGTGTGTGTGTGTGTGTGTGTGTGTGTGTGTGTGTGTGTGTGTGTGTGTGTGTGTGTGTGTGTGTACATTCCTTCGTGTGTGTGTGTGTGTGTGTGTGTGTGTGTGTGTGTGTGTGTGTGTGTGTGTGTGTGTGTGTGTGTGTGTGTGTGTGTGTACATTCCTTCGTGTGTGTGTGTGTGTGTCCTGTAGTAGCACTAATCGAGGGAACTTCCGACAACAGGGCTGTGAGTACTGAGTACGTCTGTCTGTCTGTCTGTGTGTGAGACTCAAAATGGAATACAAAATAATACATGCATACTCTATGCATATATATACTTATCTCAGCCCAATAATAAAACACCAATAAAATGTATCACACAGTAGCCAAGTGCTGTACTTAAGTACAATGTTGAGATGTTTGCACTTTTTCGAGTACATATGTCCAATTACTTACTTACTTCTACTCCACTACATCTCAGAGGCACATATTGCACTTTTACTCCACTACAATTATTTGAAACCTTTAGTTACTAGTTACGTTGTTGATTTAGATTATTATTATTATTATTATTATTACAAAACGTACATTAACCCCTTCAGCCCTATACATTTCGGCCATTTGAAAATATATATTTTCAAATGGGACATTATGGAAAATAGGTGCTTTTACTTTTGCACTTTAAGTACATTTTGATACCAATACTGTTGTACTTTTACTCTAGTCTATTTTGAATTCCGGACTTATTTACTTCCACAATGTAGAAATGTATTTCTACAATTGCGGTGTTGATACTACTTAAGTAAAGTAAAACATGCAAGTACTGTTTTTTCTCCACCACAGGTATTCCCCGTGTCATGAAAGGAACTATAAGTTGTCGGACCGGTACAACCACCTTTAAGCCTGATTTGTACCAAGTTGAACGTCGGTGTTTGCAGGCCGCCTTTGACTCCACATGTTCATTTACTCTGTCTCGTCTTGGTCGCGCCATGAATTTGATTCAGTCTTGACTCTGTCTCGGACAAAGGGACTCGGGACTCTCCCCCCACCGAGTTCACTAGCTGTTATCCTGTGTGTGTGTGTGTGTGTGTGCGTGCGTGTGTGCGTGCGTGCGTGCTGGCACGCACATGATCCCATGCAGTTCAAAACCGCAAGCCACCATTTATTTGAATGACTAAAAAGTTCTATTAGTGGCTGCTAGTGACTCTGTGGTGCATTGTCTCCATGCTGCAGTGGAGGACCCCATTCATCATGGTTAGAGAGAGCATGTCTGCATCGGTGCTTCTCCACCCTTTTCATGTCAAGGACCGCCAAATTGAGATCTTAATTTTGCGGGCGGACCCCCGTCCAAAAATGTTTTGTGCGAGGTAGGGACTAGCCTGAAATTACAATGTGCAGTTTAGACAGGGATGCAGCCAACACTGAGTCCAACATGCTTCAATATACACATCAACAAATTGGCAAAAACGTTAGAACAGTCTACAGCTCCCCTTGGCAAACACAGAAATCAAATGCAAGCTTGCTTTTCGCAGATGACCTGCTGCTGCTGTCTCCAAGAAGCAAAGGAAGGACTACAGCAGTAACTTGATCTCCTACACAAATTCTCCCAGACGTGGGCCCTGACAGTGAACCTAACTAAGACTAAAATCATAATATTTCAAAAGAAAGATCCAGCCGCCAATGCCATACATTCTTCCTAAATACAATCCCATTGGAACAAACAAAAAACTATACATACTCTCTCTCTAGACCTCTCTTAAAGTCTCTCTCTCGGAGCAAAAACACAAGAGTAATTAAAATGAATTGGACAGCCAATGTCCAATCTTATAGAAATGAGATCGCATAGGTGTCGTTTCAAATTGGTCTAATCGTGGACCTAGTATTTCAAATCACATCGTGAGTTGAGTGAATTGTTACACGCCTATAGTTCCTAAACTTCGTATGTTGGCCCACAAAGCAACCGAAGGTGTGGCATACCTTCAAAGTCTGATCCAACCCTTCCATGATCCTAGATGAGTATGTGACGCATTACCAGCTTAGTGGTCAGTTAACGTATTTGCTTTGCTTTTTTTGGTGTTGTACTCTTTAACTCGTGTCTTTTTTAACTTATAGCTATTGCCTTTTTTCTACTGCTTTCTATTTACTGATTTTTATATGTTCATTGTTCTGTGTATGTTTTTACACTGAAACAAATTTCCTTCGCGATCAATAAAGTATCTATCTATCTTACTACAAATCGCTCTGGATTAAGAGCTTCTGCTAAATGCCTACGTCGTAAATTGTCTGTGTCCATTAAAGTGTACATTCATGTGCTCCTAATGTGTCCATTGAAGTGTACACTACATGCATGTGTCAACTGAAGTGTACATGCATGTGTTCCTGTGTCCATTGAAGTGTACATGCATGTGTTCCTGTGTCCACTGAAGTGTACATGCATGTATTCCTGTGTCCACTGAAGTGTACATGCATGTATTCCTGTGTCCACTGAAGTGTACATGCATGTATTCCTGTGTCCACTGAAGTGTACATGCATGTATTCCTGTGTCCATTGAAGTGTACATGCATGTATTCCTGTGTCCACTGAAGTGTACATGCATGTGTTCCTGTGTCCACTGAAGTGTACATGCATGTATTCCTGTGTCCATTGAAGTGTACATGCATGTATTCCTGTGTCCATTGAAGTGTACATGCATGTATTCCTGTGTCCACTGAAGTGTACATGCATGTATTCCTGTGTCCACTGAAGTGTACATGCATGTGTTCCTGTGTCCACTGAAGTGTACATGCATGTGTTCACAGATGATCTCAGGGGTCAGTTGGAAGGTCAGATCCCACAAGCAAGAGGTCAAAACTCAAAAGGTCAACAGAGCACGTCAGTGCGACATGAGTTGGTGCGGATGTTCTAAAAGACACTCATTGGACAGACAGTCTCCGTGTTGGGCTTAAATTTAGACCCGTGTTTTAAACGTGTCTATAACAGCACTTCCAAACCTACAGTTCTTGTTCATAGAATGTGTTCCTCCCTAATGCAGGAACCTTTATACTCCCTCTTGGAACCCCATTTGATGCCGTTAGTCTCTCAAACACAAATCTTTTGTATTTTTTTAGTTTTTTTTGTAAATCAACGGCCTATACTTTATCATACTACTCATCAAAGGTATAGCCGATCTACAAGCTCGGAACTGCACTAATTGTACATTTGAATCCTGAACTGTTGAGTAACAATTTTTGGACACATCGATAATCCCATGATGCCATATGGATTTGGTACAGATCTTAGAGGAAAACTATCATATTCTAACACTCTGTATATGCACACAGAATGACTCCTCATACTTCCTAACAGGCTGCTTCCTTACTTCCATGTTGTGTTACCGATGACACTAATTAAGTCTCTGTTCCATTTAGTGTTAACGTTTTAACTTCAAGGAACCCCATAACTCTGAGAGTGTACACAAATGGAACCAAATTGGTTAAATTTGCTCCATTTGGAGACACCCGTGCAGGGCCATACATTTGGAGCCCACTCAGGTCGAATTCACACCTCTACTTCGGTAGACTTGATGCAAATGGACGGAGAAGTTGCATACCGTTCTTGCATATTTAATTTGCTGCATTTGCCTTCACACTGGCCGTGTCAAGCCGCAGCAGGGAACCGCAGGGAACGTTGTCAATGTGTTCAATTCATAAATCATACAGTGAAATATATGGTGTTGAAATAAAAATATATACTGTACTTATATAATAGTCAGTTTAGGACGTAAAGTGAGGGTTACGTGGATGCAGTGTCTACTCAACTGTCTACACAAACACACATACCACTTTTATCTGACTCCAGATCAGCGGAGCCGCCTGTCAGGATTCCCGGTCCAGGTCTGTACTACGAGCGCAAACTCTTTCTGCGACATGCAACGTTGTGCAAATGTGCGATGGAACCCAATCGCCTCCATTCTCTCGCTATTATATCGTGTACACTGCATTGTCCTTGTGTGTAACCTTCAGCATATTTGATATAGGCCTATGATCGTCTGGCCATATTTGCAATAAGGGCTTCTATTTCTTCATTAGACCAACGTCTGTCCACAAATGATGCCTTCTCCTTCCTTCTCGTGTGCCAAATACCAACTTATTCATCCCACAATGGCACATTCACCCCCTATATTTAATGTGTGGATCTTTTCTACGTCCGAGCAGACATGGTAACAGCCATATTCAATGCAGTTGCATTCACACCTGCTGTGATCCGCACTCTGCTGCACTTTGAAGCGAAGTGAAACCCCCGTTTTTTTTGCGAATTAGAATGTGCTTCTTTGATGCATAAGGATTCAAATGAGCCTTTACATCTGCCAAACAAAGTGCACTTTCCGACCATACGCAGCAGGATTAGTTTTAATCACAGTATAGCATGCTGGTGTGACTGCGACCTCAAAGACACGTTGAGACCCACTGGGGTAGCATAGTGGTACAGTAGCAGCACCCTGACTCTGTTTGACCAGAATGGAACAGAGCCTTCATTACTATCATTAGTATCATTAACACTGACTCTGTTTGACCAGAATGGAACAGAGCCTTCATTAGCATCATTAACACTGACTCTGTTTGACCAGAATGGAACAGAGCCTTCATTAGTATCATTAACACTGACTCTGTTTGACCAGAATGGAACAGAGCCTTCATTAGTATCATTAACTGTTTGACCAGAATGGAACAGAGCCTGATTAGTATAATTTACACTGACTGTTTGACCAGAATGGAACAGAGCCTGCATTAGTATCATTAACGGTTTGACCAGAATGGAACAGAGCCTTCATTAGTATCATTAACACTGACTCTGTTTGACCGGAATGGAACAGAGCCCTCATTAGTATCATTAACACTGACTCTGACCAGAATGGAACAGAGCCCTCATTAGTATCATTAACACTGACTCTGCTTGACCAGAATGGAGCAGAGCCTTCATTAGTATCATTAACACTGACTCTGTTTGACCAGAATGGAACGGAGCCTTCATTAGTATCATTAACTGTTTGACCAGAATGGAACAGAGCCCTCATTAGTGTCATTAACTGTTTGACCAGAATGGAACAGAGCCTGATTAGTATCATTTACACTGACTGTTTGACCAGAATGGAACGGAGCCTTCATTAGTATCATTAACTGTTTGACCAGAATGGAACAGAGCCTGATTAGTATAATTTACACTGACTGTTTGACCAGAATGGAACAGAGCCTTCATTAGTATCATTAACGGTTTGACCAGAATGGAACAGAGCCTTCATTAGTATCATTAACACTGACTCTGTTTGACCAGAATGGAACAGAGCCCTCCGAAGGAAGTCTGGTCCAATCATTTTAAGATTTCTCCAGTTTAATCCTGAGTTTAAGTTTTGTTGTGTTCAATATCTGATTTTAGGCATGTTTAAGCCTCCAGGAAAATCCGTGTTGAGGTTCTTAATCCACTGTTTTTCATTAAAACGTCTTTGTCCTACTGTCCAGTTGGGATTGTGTTGAAGTCCAGCGCATTTTAGAGCTTCAATGCCGTGAGCCATGAAATGTTGCACAAACCTTGTGGTTGTCTTTTTTCCATTGTTAATATTGTATCTGTGTTGTCCCAGCCTTGTACCTATTGTTTTACCCGTTTCTCCGACATATTGTAAACCACATTTGTCACATGTGATTAAGTAAATGCAGTTGCTGGTTCCGGCTGTTATTTGTTGTTTAATCTCTAACACGCGTTTTGTAGTTCTATTTTTGACTAATTGTTTGGGTTTGAAGTATTCTGGTCCCTGGCGTGCTGGTGTGTTGATTTCTTTTAGCTTGCTGTGTACTAGATAATCTTTAAGGTTTTTGTTTTTTCTGTAGGCCAATATAATTTTATAATCTTTTAGAAGATCATCCGTTCGGTTCTCCTTTTTATTCTGTTGTTGGCTAGTGTGCTCTGTGTTGAATAACTGGTTATCAGGGCCAATTTAGGGCCTGGATCCTGCACTCTTATTTCTAAGAAGGTATTTTGAGCTTTCCGGAGGAATGTCCTAATGTATCCTCTTAGTCTGAGGGCCTTAAATAGTGTTTTACAAGCTATTTTGAAATCACTTCTTTGCGTGCAAATCCTATGGAATCTTAGTAGTTGTGATTTGACTATCCCTGTGTAGGAGTGTGTCGGGTGGAATGACGTTTTGTGTAATAGGGCGTGGGTGTCTGTTTCTTTAAAAAATACTTTTAAGTCTAGTTTCCCATTTGTGTTAAAGTTTAGGCCCTTGAAGATTGTTACATCAAGAAAGTCAATCCTTTCAGTGTGTGTCACAAATGTTATCGTTATGGATCTATGATGGCTATTTAGAACATCAATAAATTCCTGGAATTCTTCTTTGCCATGTTCCCATATTCCAAATATATCATCCAGAAACCTATAGTAATGTGTCGGTTTAAGTCTGCATTTTTCTAGTGCTGTCTGCTCCCATATGCTCATGTAAATGTTTGCATAAGATGGTGCAAATCACTTTCCCATGGCCGTCCCTTTGATTTGTAAATAAAACTTGTTGTTAAAGGAAAAATCATTCTGGGTTAGATTTAAGTCTAGTAATTTGAGTTGGAGGGGGGGGGGGGGGACGAAACAAACTAAAATTAAACTATGACAAATCCAAAAGTAGTGGGCACTAAAGTAGAGTGGGCACCTCGATGTAAAATGTGCTATATTATGTTAAACAAAAAATGGCCTCTTAGTTATAAGTAATGTAAAAGTATGCTATTCTGATGTGAACATGTGCATAGAGGCTCCCTCCATGCATTGCAGAGAGCTCTCCAGTAAACTTGTGTGATTACATAACTCTCAGAGTATCACCATCACAGGGTTTATACATAGCAGCATGGTGTCTGGGGACGAGCTGTCCCTGTCTCTCTCTCTGCCTAGAGAGAGAGAGACAGGGAGACAGAGAGAGAGAGAGAGAGAGACATGGCCGGTCCCTGTCTCTGTGACTACCGAGAACCTCAACCGACCAGTCTCTCTCTCTCTCTCTCTCTCTCTGCCTACCGAGAACCGACCCGTCAACTCTCTATCTCTCTGCCTATACCCAGAACCTCAACAGACCAGACCAGTCCCCTCTCTCTCTCTCTCTCTCTCTCTCTCTCTCTCTCTCTCTAACAATGACAATAACAACTCGACATACTGTAGAAGGGATTCACCTTCAGACCACCTTCCATTATCCATGGGGGGGGGGGGGGGGGAGGGGGGGGGGAGTAAAAATGAGAGCATTGCATTATTGTTGTAATTTATTACCGCAAAAAATAAAATATATTTGATTCTTCCGACTCATATAATAATAGAAGGGCTCCAGTCAGAGCTGCCTGTCGCACTTATTGTTGCTGCTACACGCTTATAGCCATGTAGCCATGCAGTGGTGGAAAAAGTAATCAATTGTTTTACTTACTGGTAAGTAAAAGTATCAATACTGCAATGTAGAAATACTGTCAAAACCGTACTTAAAAGTACCAAAAGGAAAAGTACTCCTTATGCAGAATGTAACGTTTCAAAGTTGTCAAATGTTTAACCACATAAATAGCAGATCTACTATAATAGCGTAATGTATTCAATCAATCAAAAATATGTTAATGTAATGCATGTGTGCATTTAACTAAGAGGGTAATATATATATATATATATATATATATATATATATATATATATATATATATATATATATAGGCCTATACTTATGATGTGTGCTTTTCATGCAGAAGTGCTTATACACAAGAAAGAAAGCTTGATTCGTCCTAAAGGCTATGTGTTAACAACAATAGCCTACACCTTTTGGAGATCAAACCCTTTCGTTTGGACCTGTTAATACCCGTGCCCAATAATTATAATTTGCCTCACACAATGTCAGACAAAATGACTATGGTCGGATTGCAATTGCAACAGTACACACACAGTTCAGTTCAGTTGGGTTGGTTTGTGTTTGCTGTAGTGCGCGCTGTGCGCATATACACACACACACACACACACACACACACACACACACACACAGCAGCACTGTTCACTTGCAGTCAGTAATGTGTGATATAATGTCACTCACCAGCTCTTGAAGGTCAGACAGAGAACGAAGTTAAGAAGCAAGCTCCAGGAAACTCCCCCCAAAAAACCCACACACACCACCACCACTCTGATGTTGTTGGAACTGAAATGCACTCTCTTCTCTCGTTTAGGAACAAACTGTGTCGGATCATCGAAACATTTAAAAGGGTTTCTCCTTCTTTTATGTTGTTGTTGTTGCGTGTGTGGCGCACCAGCTGCTCCGCTGTCTGTCCAGTGGGGCAGCTAGAGGGGGGTCCGACAGGGCAGCAGGGGTCCGTCCGTTGCAGTGCTGTCCGTGTCGACTTGTTGTCAGTCACCACGGCGGACGGAGCGGAGCAGAGCAGAGCGAGAGCGTCCGTCTGCCGGGTCACCTGCGCCTGACTGTGTGTGCATAGTGACAGGCAGGGCCACCAATGACAGCACGTGGCAGGGGCACCATGGGAAATGGAGTTCTCCCCCCCCCCCCCCATCTTTTCTTGTAATTTTATTTTTTTGTTCTAGGCCTTGTGAGCTTGTAGATCGGCTATTTTCAAAAGATTTGTATTGATTTTAAATTTTGAAATGAGACATTCTGCAAAATGAGTAGGCCTACTTTCTACTTTTGGTACAGTATTATTTCATGATATCATTATTTTTTAATTTATTTAATTTTTTTCATATTAAGGACAAGGTCCATTAGTTATTCGGCGTTTGAGCCACGGACCTTTAGCCAGCCTATTGGACCCAAAACTAAAGAATATTGTGATTTTGTCCACAATACCACGCTGTATTGGTGTATTGTATTGTGTTGGTACCATTAGGAGAGAATCGAGAGATAACAGGCAAAAAGGAAAGGAAAGTTACCATGTTTACCCAGGGTAACTGGACTAAGCTCAATAACTTGTTTACAGCCAGGCCCTGCAGAACATTTCATGGTAGGGGTTCAATGCCTTGTCCAAGGGCACTTCAGCGGTGGTAATTTTAACGTGCCGGTCCGGGGATACGAACTAGCGACCTTCCGATATCAAGACCGCTCCGCAAACCGTTCGGCCACCGCTGCCCCTAAGGCAAGGTCTAACAATAATTTAATTCTAATTTAGCTCAATTTGGTTTCATTTTACATAGTTAAAGATCTAATAAGGGTCCATTTGGTTACCAATTATCCATCATTTATCTGTATGGGGACCACCTGGACCCCTCTCAAGGACCACTGGTTGAGAACTACGGTTCCAGACTCTAGCCTATAGTGGTTTTCAACCTGGGGGCCTCATTGTCAGAATATGTATCTGTCGAACCGACCGAGTCCAACTAAATGTAATACCTCGACTTCACTTGAATATACAATTCCAAGTCGGCTATACTTATCAGGGTGGTGGGCACTATCTTGCCTTACTCCGAATCCCTAAGCTTCTTTGCCATTTTTTACTATTTTGAAAAACATTTTAAAATAGTTCAAATAGCCAATATACAAGCTCACAACGTGTCGATAAATCGGCTAGTCATGTAACTATTGTTCTTAAATAGTTTTGTAATGCTTGTAATGTACACATATGTTTTCTCATTCCAACAAAGCTCCTTTTAATTGAATTGTATTCTATACATACTCTGTTACAAGTACAATTACTTTTACTTAAGTAAAGATCACCTTACAATTTAGGCATTTAGCAGACGCTCTTAATCCAGAGCGATTTACAGTAAGCAAGAACATTTTCAATACATGGTAATACATCAAATACATAAAAAATAGTCATCAAGAATCATAAGAAAGCTAAGAACTATAGCATCTGTCTAACAGTAGAAAATATGTACAGTAAAGCTATGAGTATATACTATAGAGTGCTACAGTATATGTGTACATAAAAATGCTATCTATACATTACATAAGTTTAGCCTTTGCATACGCCTGTAAGGTCATCGAGGCTAAGTGCTACGGCAAGTACTTAGTGCGTACGGGCTAAGATGGAGTCTGAAGAGGTGGGTTTTCAGAATACGGCGGAAGATTGGGAGTGAGTCTGCAGTCTTGATTGTATATAAGGGGAAGTGCTATAGTCATAGCTGATCTGAGCGTGCGGGCAGGTTGTATAGGGTTCCGATCAGACTTTGAAGATATGGGGGGGGGGTGCCAAACCTTTGGTTGCTTTGAAGGCCGGCATCAGAGTTGCGTACGCGGCAACCGCGGGAGCCGCAACCTTGGCACCCAATTCTACTACTCACAGTGGTATCACTTATAGCAGTGTTGTTTTCGTCGACTAAAACTAAGACGAAAAATGTTCGTCAAATACCTTTTTTCACTGACTAAAACTAAATGAAAACGAAATAAAAACGAATCTATGATGACTAAATATACTGACAATTTCGTCAACAAATAAAAACTAGACTAAATGTTAGGAAGGGACTAGTGGACAAGAGATCCAGTTTTATGCTGAGTTTCATGCTGAAAATAGCAGATATACAATCTCTCGTTGTGAGATTGTATATCTGCTATTTTCAGCATGCAACCAAAGTGTAAAATATGTCATTACAACGACATCAAGGCCTGTCAAAACACATTTTAGTCGACTAAATCAACTGTAGATTTAGTCGACTAAAATCGTATGACATTTAGTCGACTAAAACTAGACTAAACACTAGAACATTCCAGGTGACTAAAATATGACTAAAACTAAGTGAAAACTATTCAAGAGACTATGACTAAAACTAAAATAGAAATTTGCTGCCAAAAACAACACTGCTACAGTATATACACTTAGACAGAGGGATACTGTGACAGCTTCCGTCCTGTATACATGCAGCCACCATGTACACAATGACAGCTGGATACGCTGTGCACTTTTAAATATGTTGCCATTCTGATGATTGAGTTCATCACAAATCTATCCTCTCATATATGAGATATGACTGGTGACAGCTTGTAAGTTGTATGTTTATATCTATCCATAGTTACTTTGTACATTAAGCTACAGTAACCACCACCAGTCCAAGTGCATAATATATGCAATGCCATGCAGGCCTCTGTACTCTCATAGGCCTCACTCACACCTTCGCAAAACAGACTGATGCATGCTTGTTGTATAGACCGATTCCGTAGCGGTTTCATGGTCGCAGCCTACGTATTTCCTGTAGGCGGACTCGACGTAGCTGCGGGGATAAAACCCTCACCAGGCGCACCTCTTCCACTACAGTTAACGGCAGAGTGACTGATGTTAGTTTGCCTCAAACTTTACTCCTTTACCTGCTTTTTTACTAACACTAACATTACAAAGATGCCCAGAACATCGAGATGAACCTGTGTAGTTTATGGCTGCTCCAACAGTAGTGGCAACATAAAAAATAAAATAAAACGGAATGTCTAATATCCACCGCGGTGGCTGAGACCAGAGCCATTGAGTAATGGTTGAGACGAAGCATGCAGGGAAAGATACATATCGCCCATGAGTCTTACCCAATACCAAATCTTTCTGTTTTATGAACACAAGGCTGCTGTATTTTATACCTCATACTAAGCATTTAAAGTATGAGGTATAAAGTACACTGGCGTTATGTATCTTTCACTTCTTCGTCTCAACCATTACTCAATGGCTCTGGTCTCAGCCACCGCGGTGGATATTAGACATTCCGTTTTATTTTATTTTTTATGTTGCCACTACTGTTGGAGCAGCCATAAACTACACAGGTTCATCTCGATGTTCTGGGCATCTTTGTAATGTTAGTGTTAGTAAAAAAGCAGGTAAAGGAGTAAAGTTTGAGGCAAACTAACATCAGTCACTCTGCCGTTCACTGTAGTGGAAGAGGTGCACCTGGTGAGGGTTTTATCCCCGCAGCTACGTCGAGTCCGCCTACAGGAAATATGTAGGCTGCGACCATGAGACCAGCTACGGAATCGGTCTATATACAAAGGGTGTGATACATCTTGCCCCAATGCATTTCCAATGGGAGTCACATGGTTTGACTCAACATTTGTGTTGTATGAGGGGGAGGGGGGCAGTCGAAACACAGCCGAAAGCCATAGCCTACAACAGCTTGTAGTCCAAAATGTTGTATCAAACCATGTGACTTCCATTGGAAATGCATTGGGGCGGCCATGACACTTACATCTTGCTTACATCTAGCATGCATCCATGTTGTATGCTAGATCGAAAGGTGTGAGTGAGGCCTTACATGCAGTGCTGGAAAAATAACTAAGTACACATTTTACTGAAGTAATGTACTGAAGTAAGTACAATTTTGAGGTATTTTTTGAGAGGCTCCTCTATGCACAGCTGTCCCTGTGAGCACATCTAAGCGTCAGGAGCGTGAAGTTGAAGCTGAAGTTTTCTTCTTCGTGGGGTTTTTAGACAGCTGGTGGATGGAAAATAAGCTCCACCTCCGCGCCCGACGGACGCGACGGACAGACTCAAATGGACGCGACGGACAGACTCAAATGGAAGCCGCGCACAAGCGTGAAAATGAAGCGTGTCACCCGGCAGTGATAGACACTAGCCAATGGAACAGATGCAGCCTGCAGCCCATCCACTGGGCGGGGTTTTACTTGTAGTTTTCTTCTTTCACGCTGTCAAACACCCCTGGGAGGGAATTGTGAAGCCATGTCAAGGGATACAGGAAGACATCTGGGCAGTGGGCAGCTCGAACTGCTCGAAGTAACATTATGTCCAAATTGTTAACAAAACATTGAAAAATCGTCTGAAGAAATAAAGTAAAGCATTGGTTCTCATGTTTGCTTCAGATCACCCCTGTAATCTTTTCATCCATGGCTGAATTACATTGTCATTTACTGTAACCCTGATCCATGACATTGAAAATAACTTTATATTTATAAAATAGCCCGTTCTCTTCAGCCTCCACAGCCCTTCTCATCAACATCAACATCATCATCATCTCCGTGGTGGTCTAGTGGTTCGGTTGCGGCGCTCTCACCGCCGCGGCCTGGGTTCGATTCCCGGTCAGGGAACACTGTTTTATGATGAATTCCTGTTCTGTTTTTTAACTATATAGAAGTGTCTATTTGTACGTCTTTAATGTTTTGATGAATTGAACAATGTGGACCCTGTTGTAAACAAGTGTAATGCTTAATTGGGTCGTCCACTCACAGTTAACAGTCTTTGTATTGAGTTTGTGCTTCAAATGTATTGTAATTCTGCAAACTGTTAATAAATATTTAAATCAATCAATCAAAAATCTCCTTCTCCTTCTCACCGCCGGGTGACACAAGCTTGTCGGCAGCTTACATCTGACGCGGAGGAGAGCGTCAGATGTAAGTTGGCCGTCGCGCAAGTCGTCGGCGAAAACAAAACTAAAACAAAACTCCTCGGCTGGGAGGCAAAACGGGGTTGCCCGTTCCAAAGGCACGTAGGTTAACCAGTCGACTAGACAGTCATGTCTCGATAGCCAAGTAGCAACCCAGCAACATATAGCCTACACTAGAATGCGCCTTTGTCTGTGTCAACCTCTTGTCACTCAAACGTCACTCTCATGCCCACTTCGCTAACGAAGAAATAGAGGACTACAGGCGTTTAAATAGGCTTCCGTGTGCGTCTCCTCTAGGAACCGCCCAAAGCCCCGGAAGGATTTAAAGTGAGACCTGATGCGACGTCCAACTGACGCCTTCACGCCTGACAGTGTATTCACAGGGTGTGTGTGTGTGTGTGTCTGTATGATCACAGAATGTGCTCAGCTGATTGGCTGAGCACGAAATGTGATGTATATGATGTTAGTGCGCCCGGGCGCCCCTCACTTCACACGGGTGTGATTTGTTTCTAGTTTTTTTTTTTACTTTACTTGAGTATTTCCAATTTCCACTCCACTATCTCGGATTCAAATATTGTACTTTTGCTCCACTACATTTATTTGAAACCTTTAGTCAGGCCTACTAAGGTATATGCGCATGCTTAAAGTGAATGGCACATCGAGTGGCAAATCGAGTGGTAAAGCAACAGGCAAAGTGAGTTTAACATTGTTTAATGTTGTTTAATGCAATCTGCATGGGTTGTCAAGGCCAGAAAGTCGTTTTTTGCCACTCAGTATGGCGTTCCTGCATAACTTCCGGGTTTGATGATGATGTCACGCGCATAATACCCTCTATTGTATATTTTAATATCATTACCACTTCAGCCCATTTCGGCCATTTGAAAATAGCAGACTACAAGCTCACGAGTCACAATGAGCTTGTAGATCGGCTATTTTCAAGATTATATATGCATTTGAAATGAGACATTCTGCATAAGGAGTACTTTCTACTTTTGGTACCAAAAGTACATTTTGATACCAATACTTTTTGTACTTTTATTCAGGTACATTTTAAATTCCGGACTTTTTGAGTACTTTTTCCACCATTGGTCTCTTCCACAATTCATGCTGATATTTTAGTATAAAAAGGCAGTGGTATCATATCTCCTCAAGTCTAGACCAGTACGATACTGTTACTTTAATTGAGTATTTTACAAATGTACTAATACTACTACTAATATTAATAGTATTATTAATATTATTATTATTATTATTAATAATAATAATAATAATAATAATATTAATAAATACTTCTACTACACTGCAGTTTGAGGCAAATAGTATACTTTATTTACTAGTTACTTTGCAGGTTTAGATTATGAATAATAATAAAAAATGCACTCTGACAAATCACAGTGGTTCTCAACCTTTTGAGCTAGACTGCTAATCATCAGTGGACAACATCAGTGTGCCAGGTATAGGGTGGGCGATATGGAAAAATATTATATCACGATATTGGGATAGGGATATTACAGTCAGTACAGTCAACCACCATACAAGTTAACAACAACTAAGGAAAAGGAGTAACAGAACATTTAGTATTAGTAGTAAATATGTATTCATTTCAGCTAAAGAAACCGTCGTTCTACAAAATAATATAGAATTGCAAATCATAGAATGCGCAATTCACATTGTCACGATATACACGACGACACTGAAATGGCATCAAATCAAATCAAACTTTATTTCTAGAGCACATTTACAAAGACCAGAAGGTCAACCAAAGTGCTGTACAGGATCATGAGGTAAACAATCAACACAGGTAACATAGTAAAACAAAATCAAAGCAACACAAACAGTACACATGGTTAATTAGGTCAAACATGGAAAGCCAGGGAGAAGAAATGGGTTTTGAGTAAAGACTTTAAAGGCCTCTATAAGGAGTGAGCAGACTTAATATGAAGGGGCAGACAGTTCCAGAGTTTGGGGCCGGCCACTGAAAAGTCACGGTCACCTCTGGACCTGTAATATCGTGGAGGCATATCGTGGAGACATTTTTGTACAATATTTACCGTATCCCCATATCGCCCCCCCCCCCCCCCCCCCCAGCGCCAGGACAGACCGACGAGATGACACGCTGAGGGTCTCGTCAGTCCAAAGGTAGTAGAGGAGGCCAGACCAGGAGAAATACATATCCCTCCAAGCAGACCAGCTGGGTGGACGAGGAGGCTATGACACAGCTATGCCATAATGGACCAGATCCAATGGAAACTGTCTCATTGTCTATGTAACTAATGGGGGAAGTGTAACCGGAGCATGCCTGAAGATGAGCTATACTCCATGGAGGCTATATTTGGCCTGTATAAGTGTTGTGCTGTGCTGTGCTGTGCTGTGCTGTGCTGTGCTGTGCTGTGCTGTGCTGTGCTGTGCTGTGCTGTGCTGTGCTGTGCTGTGCTGTGCTGTGCTGTGCTGTGTGGACACGTATATATAGGCTGGAGCACTGGACTCTGTTGCACTCCAGTATGCATGGACATGAGGGTCTTGTATAGCCTAAGGCCCAGACCACACCAAGGATTCACCATGTCACATCTCCTTGCAAGTATATAGTTGCATGTAGTTGCAATGAAACCATTATCCCCAATGGCAGTTGCAAGGAGTTGCATTGGTGCAATCTGGGTTTACTCGACATTATAGTCGCATGTCTGTCTCGAGAGACTACAGCATTGGTGTGACATGTTCTTAAAACTGCTTTGTTGCAAGGAGTTGCGACTAGTAGGCCTACTTGCCTAGGTGTGGTTTGGGCCTATGATTTCAACTCTCGTATTATGTATTTCTCTGTGAGAGTTTAAGTCCCCTCCGGCCCTGTACACTGCAGAGACACCATTTCAGAATTAGCATCTCCGAACATGTACAAATCTATAAAGAAGTGTTTTAATACTGTAAGTGGCTGATTCTGTCGTAAGTTCCCAAAGGCAGTAGTGAGCAGGCGAGTCCGGAATTACCGGACACATAGTGTTGTATATTTGTCTATCAAATGTCTAACATTTAATGAACATTTAATTTCATTAAATGTTTTGATGAATTGAGTACATGAGGACACCAATGGAAACAAGCCGAAAAGGCTTCCTTTACGGGTGATTTTCACCCGGACAATTTTATTTTAGCAATTTTCATAATGTTGATGTCTGAGGTGGGCGGGTCTTTCAGTACCTTCATGATGCTTAAGTGACATCATATAGCAGGTAGGTTTGTTTCCCTGCCCACATCCCAGTTTTTTTCTACAGGCAGGCGTTCGGGTGAATTTCACCCGTGTTTAGTGATAGTGTGATAGAGAAAAAAAAACATACACCCACAATGGATTTTGTGGGTGTCCCAACTTCATTTCTCTTTTTTGAGTGGTGCAACCACTCCCTTACGGAGCTGTGTGTGCCTGGGTCTGAGCACGAAAATAGCATGGTTGTTTTTATTTATTTGATTTCGGGTGTGCCAGTACAGTACTGCAGAGGTTCCCAACCACTGGTACTTGAGCCCCCCTCTGGTGGTACACAGAGGAGTGAGTTGCCCAAAAGAGGAGAAAAAAGACAAAAGTGGAATGAAATATTTATATTACTACAGGTAGTTGAAATGCTGAAATGAGCATGACAGCACACCTAGTTAATAGAATGTTTGAGAACGGAATAATCACATTAGAAATATCAGCATGTTGTGCTGATTAGACAGGGTTTTGTCAGAGCAGCAGCATACTTGGCTTAGGAATGGAACAAAAAGGGCAGGTATATGCTCCTGTATTTTAACATATATTATGGTGGTACTTGGAGAGACAAATATATTCTGAGGTGGTATACTTCAGTATGAAATGTTTGGGAACCACTGCAGTACAGTACAGTACAGTACAGTACAGTACAGTACAGTACAGTACAGTACAGTACAGTACAGTACAGTACAGTACAGTACAGTACAGTACAGTACAGTACAGGGACCCCCACACGGTAACTGTCATTTCTCAACCGTTTTGGATGTGGGGCGGCTTGTCGGAACCGGGCCGGCACCCTGGCCGTGGTCCTGTGGGCCTGGAACTTCCGGGGACCCCCGGGAACCCCTACACAGAGTTGTACCACTCACTTCACACAGGTGTGATTTTTAGGAATATTTAAAAAAAATGATATGCACGTTCTTCATTGATTTTGCCCCCCCCCCATGATAGCTTCAATATGTACTTCAATATATTTTGATGAGAAATATTTTTTATGGAATATTTTACATTGGTTAAAATATACCCTTGTTTTATGGTGTAACAAAAAAAAAGTTTTGTGTTCTAGGATTAATCCTTTAAGCAGATCCTGTATTGCAGGCCTAGTGTACTGTACTGTTCATGCAAACTTTAATAAAGTATTCAATTAATTAAAAAACACATTTTATACACTAGCTGTATACAGAGTAGATATCTGTAGGCTACATATACATGTTACCTTTAAACACATTTTAAATCTTATTTTAAATTACTTTTATTTTAGAGGTATTAAAAAATATACCATAAATGGTCACTTTATAAATGTGCAGATATCCTGTAGGTGGGCCTATACACTAATAGAATAATGTTAATTGTTTGTTGGTTGAGAGAAAACAACGTTGCACATTAATTAAAATAATTTCTGTTTTGCAATACTGCAATATAGAAATACTTAGTAAATGTTATGTCCGGAATTTAAAATGTACTTGAATAAAAGTACAAAAGTATTGGCATCAAAATGTACTTAAACCAAAAGTAAAAGTACTTATTATGCAGAATGTCTCATTTCAAGTCTTCAAATGTTTTTGTTTTTTTCAAAATACCTGATCTACTGAGTTGAATTGATTTGACTGAGAAGAAGTGTGTCACTCTGTAACCGTTTCATTACTAGGAACTTATTTGTCCACAAGGGGGCGGCATTGTGAAAGCAATGCGACTTGGCCTTGTAGACAGAGGAAAACAAAAACTGTACTTTATAGGCCTACAGTTTTGAGATATTTGTAGGCCTACTTTATTTCCAATATCCAATACTTTTACCTCTAAGTTCTACTCCACTACATATCAGATTCAAATATTGTATTATTTTACTTTACAGCTAGTTATTAGTTACTTTTTGTACGATTTTCATTATTACTAACAAACTCAGACAAACCCAACTCTTGTTTCATGACAATCATGACAATAAACACAATGTTTTGGGCCGATTAAATAATTGGGAAGAAGGAAAAACGGACTAAATGGATATTAGCCCCGACCACGTGGTTCCGTTCCCAATATGAGCCCCCACAGATCATTAAATAACTGGTTCCAGGACACCCAGGACAGAGTCGTATCCTAATAATGTTAAAGCCGAGGAAATCAAAAACAATCCTCGGGAGCTATGGAAGTTACTAAACAACCAACTAGGCTGTGGTCGGAAACTAAAAACCAGGTTTACTAACATAAACATCAAATCGAATAACACCCTCATCACTGACAAACTCGATGTAGCCAACCACTTGAACATCTTCTTTACAAACATTGCAACAAAGCTGGTTAGCAAACTGCCCTCCCACTCTGGGCGTTTTGGTGTAGAGCACATCACAGCCTTCTACAAAAACCTTGGTGTTTGTAAAGATGATTTTAAAATGGCAATGGTAACAACCGAGGAGGTACTTAAAAAACTGAGTGCCCTCCAACCCCACAAGGCCACTGGCCATGACAATATTCCCTCCAAATTTCTCAGAGACTCAGCCTTTTCCATAGCTCCAGTCATCACCCATATAGTTAACCTCTCCATCAAACAGGGACAGGTCCCCCAAGATTTTAAACTGGCCAAAGTAACCCCCTTGTACAAAAAAGGGAGTAAATTAGAACCCGGCAACTACCGCCCTATTTCTATTCTAAGCTCCATCTCGAAAGTGATGGAAAAAATAGTCTATGAACAGGTTGAAAAGTATCTTGCCACTAATAAATTGCTGTACGAGTTCCAATCTGGTTTCAGAACATCCCACTCCACTGACACATGCCTCCTCTATTTGAGCGACCACATCAAACACGAGGTGGATGCTGGAAAATACTGCGGCATGGTCATGCTGGACCTCCAAAAGGCTTTTGACACCGTGAACCACTCCATACTGGTTAACAAGCTTAAAGCTATTGGTTTTGATAGCACATCAGTGAGCTGGATGCAATCCTACCTGGAGGGGAGAGAACAGATGGTGGAGGTGAACGGAACACTGTCCCCTCCCCTCCCAGTGAGCTGTGGCGTCCCACAAGGAAGCATACTAGGGCCTTTACTGTTCCTAATTTATGTTAACGACATGACTTCAGCTTGTGACTGCAACTTGTTCCTGTTCGCAGATGACTCAGCACTGCTGGTCTCGGACAGGAACAAACTGCAGGTTGAAAAGACCCTCAGCTCTGAACTCGGTAGAATCTGCACCTGGCTCGCTGATAACAAACTATCCTTACACCTGGGAAAAACTGAATCCATCCTCTTCGGATCAAATAGTAAACTCAGCAAGGCAGATGGCTTCTTGGTTAGAGTGGGTGACAATATTATCACACGAAAAGATGAAATTACCTACCTAGGTTCCATCCTGGAGGCCAATCTTTCCGGTGATAAAATGGCCACCAACGTAATCAAAAAAGTCAATCAAAGAACAAGATTCCTTTACAGGATCTCCTCACTGGTCAGCAAAAACACCTTGAAGACCTTAACAGGAGCCCTCGTACAAGGTTTCTTTGACTATGCATCCACCTCTTGGTACCACAGCACCTCAAAGGCCCTTAAAACAAGGCTCCAGACCTCTCAAAACAAACTGGTCAGGCTCCTACTTGGCCTCACCCCCCGAACCCACCTCACCCCTGCCCACTTTGACAGGCTGGGATGGCTTAGGGTCGACGACAGAGTACAGCATCTTGCAATGGGTCTGGTCCACAAGATTCGATACACCACCAAGATACCCATGTACCTGTCTAAATACTTCCTTAATGTAAACGAAGTCCACACCCACAACACCAGAGGGAGTACAACAAACCATGTACAACCCAGATTCGGCACAAACAAGGGACTAAATTCTTTTCGCTCCTATGCCACCAAAATGTGGAACGCCCTACCAACAGTCATTAAGACATGTGAATCCCTTGACTCCTTCAAAACCGCTCTCAAAGGGCACCTACGGATGGCTGCAATTCGAAACTGGCCTCTGTAAAATCTGAATCCCCCCCACCCCCCCACCCCATTTTCCCTCACTGTATATAGTATCTTTTCCCTTTTTTGCTTCCCATATGATGAATTCCTGTTCTGTTCTTTACCTACAGAGAAATGTCTATTTGTATGTCTCTAAATGTTTGTATGTCTTTAAATGTTTTGATGAATTGAACAATGTGGACCCTGTTGTAAACAAGTGTAATGCTTAATTGGGTCGTCCACTCACAGTTGACAGTCTTTGTATTGAGTTTGTGCTTAAAATGTACTGTAAATTCTACAAACTGTTAATAAAGATTTCAATCAATCAATCAATGCTGTGCCTCTCCCAAGCATGGTGTAGGCCTAATTAAATTGCACGGATTGGCAATTCCTTACTTCGCCTAGAAAACCAAAAATATCCATATTATAGTCTACTACTAGGCTACTTTTTGACCCTGACGGCTTTCAATTACCAATCCGTGCTTTTGCACTGTGTTTTGGGAGAGTTATTTACGATTCTGTGCTATTGGGTTACAACTCGGACAGGGCTGAGTCGGCCCTACCGTATAGCCTACTTTGCAACACTGACATGGAATCTCGACGCTTTCTCAGTGTCGTCTCTCGTGGCTCAAGTTTGGTAGAGACTGCGTCACAGTCTATATGGGAGGATTTCCAAATAGGCCTATAGAGATTTGGGCGTTTTCTAGGCGTGTATGCTATTTCACCATGTTTGGGTGAGACAGCGTTTTTTCTCTCATTTTCCAAGGCAGGGTCGTCAAGTGAATGGGTCCACTCCAAGCAGAACCAAATGTCCAGCGGTCAGCCGGTCTTTGCCCAAATGTATGTCCTCGACCCGGGTATGGAGAGAAGTACAGATTTGTGAAAATGACTCTTCCCAAAACACATAATTGCAAAACATAAATTAACCACTTCAATGCTATATATACAAAAAAAAGAGTAGTTCTAAATTAAGTATTGATACTTTTCCGTAAGTAAAACGTGAGTCCACACACTGCTTTTGAGTAGGCCTACCACTTTGATGACAATACTTTTGCACTTTTAATCAAGTACATTTTTGAATACCAAACATTTTCTAGAGTATTCTTACATTGTGGTATTGATATTTTTACTTAACTAAAGAACCTTTATTCCTTGGAATAAAATAACTTTATAGAAAACCAACACCTGATGGAGTGTGAACATTAATATTCCATAACAACAAAGGCAGCAGATGTCATGGTCAGTCTTTTTATTTCAGTCAACACAAACAAAACCATCTCTTTCAGTCACAACAAAACATTTCGCTTTCCTCTGCTGTTAGCAGTCAGTCAAAATTGTTTCTAAGTGTTATCCGTGGAAATGTATTCAAAGAAAATGATTATTTACAGATCTGTTCAATTAAAGCTGCACCATGTAATCTTTTTTTAATTGATAAAATTACATTTTGTCAAGCAAGGGATAATGTATGGCATTGTTGATGAATAAATCACCATCAGGGTGGGTGATTAGATGTTTTCATTTTATTTATCAAATAGGCCTACTTAATTATGTTTTGAATTAAAAACACATTTTTGGAACAAAATGCCTCAAATCATCCAATTGCCATCCAAGGCGTAAGAAGAAATTGCACCCTTTTCACATGGCCTATTATAGCGCCACCATGAGGCCTTAACCTGACCTGCCCTGGTGGAGACCCGTGCCCCGAGGGGCACTTTATCTAGTTATTATTATTATTATTAATATTTTTTTTTTATTTATGGCTGGCTCAGGCTGGCATAGGCCTATATTGATATCAAAGGTATAGCTGAGCGAGTTTGTGCTCGTATCAACATCAAACTGTAGCCTACTTTATGGGTGACCCATCTCGGGTTACTTTGAAAGGCATATCCTACCAGGGGTCTTCAATGTTTTTCAGGCCAAGGACCTCTCCATGCATAGGCATGAAGAGACACAAAACTACTAGTATTTGGTGTACTGACCCTATTATTGTGCTTAACTGACCAGCGAACTGGCCTGACCTGAACCCCACAGAGATAGGTTCTATTGTCAAGAGGAAGGTGTGAGACATGAGACTCAACAATACAAATTAATTTACGGCTGTTATCAAACAAACCTCATGGCCTTCCATAACCTCAACAGTGCCACAGGCTGATCATCTCCATGCCACGCCCCATTGATGAAGTAATTTGTTCAAAAGTAGCCCAGACCAAGTATTGACTGCATACAATTAGATAGCATTTCTTTAGACTTAGATAGCATCTGATACAGACTTATAGCATGTTATGTAGACGGCACTATAATTGCATTGTATATAGTCATAGCACGCCATAGTACATATGTATAGCATAGTAGTATATATATATAGTTTATATGTATAGTCTCATAATATAGATATTCCACTGTTACTTTCTTACTGTAGCTTACGCATGTTTTATGATAAATGTTTTTGTGATGTATTTCCCATGCTTTTGTTCTTGATTATTGTAAGTCGCTCTGGATTAAGAGCGTCTGCTAAATGCCTAAATTGTAATTGTAAATTGTACAATAATATACTTTTCAGATGGTCGACATTTCTTGTTTTAAAAAAACGTAAAATATTCAAATTTGTTGAGATAGGATTTTTAGATTTTCATGAGCTGTACCGTATGCAATAATCATCACGATTAAAACAAAAAAAGGTTTTAAATACTTACTTTATGCCCAATGAATTGGGAATATATGAAAGTTTCACTGATTTTTTTTACGGAAGAAAATTAACTTTTACACAATATTATAATTAATTGAGATGGAGCTGTATACACACGGACATCGGTCAAATTTTATAAGTTAATAAAAGCTTCATCGGACAGAGAAAAGCAGGCAGGCAGGCTCTTAAAAAGTAAATGATAAAAGAAAGACAGAGTGTAGGGCGCCTGCACACAACACCATGCGTTGATGCCATGTGTGCATATAGTATGAACTATGATCAATGGAGCAATGGCGTGCGTAACAAGCTTCTCCCCTATTGTGAAAATTCCAGCTTCATCATTAGTAGGCTATGGGCATGGCTTAAATACCATGTCACTTCACTAAATAATTTTACTTTAAATTGTGTATTGCCTGTATACAGTAAAAGCGGGAGAAATCAGTTAAAAACATGTTTATAAACAGTTCTGTACATGGGTGGAAATAGGATATAAGTGCGCAGATGATTGAACAGATCAAGATGTGGCTGCTGAAAAAAACGCACTGAAAAAACACTTCTTTCAGCGTTGAAAGCACAGTATGCACGTATGACCGTAGGGGGGAAATAAATTACATTTTAAGTCCATGATACATTTCTATTTATCAGAACGACAATTTTAGTATTTAGTCAATACAAAATGTATTGTATATACACTATTCTATGAATCAAGGTTTCATCAAGTATCATTCAGAAACACAACTTTTGTTTCCATTCCCAGTGTGTAGAAATGGCGTCTGCCAGCAGTCTGCTGTCTGAAGAGCAGTTCCTGTGTTCGATCTGTCTGTCTGTGTTCACTGATCCAATCACCACTCGATGTGGACAGTGGACACAACTACTGCAACGCCTGTATCACACAGCACTGGGACAGCAGTGAATCTGTGTGTAAGTGTCCACTATGTAACAAAACCTTCTATAAGAGACCAGAATGCTCCGTTAATAAAGTCCTCTCTGAGATGAGAATTCCATCACCAACCAAGAACCTGCTAAACCAGATGAAGTGTCCTGTGATTCCTGTACTGAGCCAAATCCCAAGGCCCTGAAGTCCTGCCTGGTGTGTCTGGCCTCCTACTGTGAGACTCACCTGGAGCCTCATCTGAGAGCCACAGCGTTTAAACGAGCTTTGGGCACACTTAAAAACTTTCATCCTGGTGTCCCTATTTTGGACATGACGAAAAATGGCCCCACATTTTTTAAGTGTTTGAAAATAGCAGATCTACAAGGTCACAATGCATCGTGTTGCAACATGTTGTAAAGGATTGATTACTTTATTAACAGTACACTGGTACAGTTCTACAATAAATGGTGGCTTGTTTCCAACCTTGTAGATCTATTTTAGATATGCCAAAGTATATCAGTGGTGTTTGAACAACAGTTTGAGCCTTGAGGATCCAATGGAGTTAGGCGGTTTAGTAAGAAGCACTTTTTAATACATTTCATTGTATCAATATTTGTAAAACCCACACAGACACAATGTTCAATAGCACTGATTTATAAACCCACACAGACATAAGGGCTGTTCAACAGCAGTGATTTATAAACCCACAGACCGACATAAAGGCTGTTCATTAGCACTGATTTATTAAACAAAGTTATAAGCTTAAATATGGAGATGGGAGTTTTGTGCCCGACAATATGATTATTATCCCATAGCTATATTATTGGAACATAGAACTTTAAATTAACTTTGTTTTAAGAAACAAATAAATTGTGCAAAATAATGATAGAGGGTAAAACTAACATTAAAACAGACTAAACAGTCAGAAAAGTATAAAATATAAGTCAACAAAGGAAATAAAAATACATTAAGTGTGCTGCCTGCAAGTAATATATATGCCTACTGTACATTGTGGCAGCAGCCAGGAAATATGAATGTGTATTGTGTAAGAAGTGTTTAGGAATTGAAATATATTGCCATTGTGATTGAACTTATCAGTCAGTGTCATATGACATTACATAGCCGATGCAAATTATATGACATTTCTATCAAATAAACAAATGTATAGACATTTGTCTCAATTTCTCTCAACTACATGCAGTAGCACATCAGCTCGTATATAGTAGCTGGTTGTTGATTAGGGACATTATTTGTGAATTGTGAATCTAATAAATGAGGGGGTGGGAGGGGACTAAGATGACCCGGCTTTGAAGATATTGAAAGAGGATACTTCAAGTTTTCGTACAGCTGCAATGTTGGTGAGTTTGACGTCGTTTAATACAATCCGATAGGACTTTTCTGTTTGGATGTATGGGCTGTCAATGGGAAAATGCAGCTAGTTGCCACCCTGCCATTAACTCAATGGCAAGATGGCCACGGTCTGCAACTCTGCACATGGTCACCGAGGTCTGTGCTGAAATGGAACAGAGCCTTCATTAGTATCATTGGTAAGTGTAACACCTGTGAAAGTTTCTTTCCAATATGTCTGTGCATATAGGGCCTTATATGGACATGCCCATGTTGGCTACAACCAGTGTTGGCAGATTTAGCTAGAGAAATAAGCAAACATGGGACCTAGCATCTTTCATGACATGAAATGCAGCTCAAAGTGCTTTACAGAGCAATGGAGAAAAAGAAAAGAAAAGCAAGGCAATATACTTTTATATACTTTGGCCATTTAAAAAAAGGGGGGGGGGGGGGGGGGGAAGATCTATATGCCATTGCTTACCTCTCCAAGACAGAAATGCATATATCTTGCCTATCACTTAACTGAAGAAAACACAATCAACGGGATCACAAAACAAACATAAAGGCCGTACTGTACCATGGATGTAAAATAAAGAATTGTTCAACAACTCTGAATAAAAACACGCCCTGTGTGTGTGTGTGTGTGTGCGTGCGTGCGCGCGTGCGTGCGATAAGTCGTCGCCCCCCTCTGGTGGTCACAGTGTGGAAGGACTGGATCCATCCGGTTTCAGAGCAGCAGCCGTAGGGTTCACTGCTCCCAAACTGTAGAGGACACGAAACACACATAAATAGAAGCTGTTTAGCAGTTAGCAGTGGTTCTCAACCTGTGGGTCAGGAGGAGACCCCCAGGCACACGAACACATCCACATGTTTCAGTTAGCAGTGGTTCTCAACCTGTGGGTCAGGACCCCCCCCAGGCACACGAACACATCCACATGTTTCAGTTAGCAGTGGTTCTCAACCTGTGGGTCAGGACCCCCCCCAGGCACACGAACACATCCACATGTTTCAGTTAGCAGTGGTTCTCAACCTGTGGGTCAGGACCCCCCCCCAGGCACACGAACACATCCACATGTTTCAGTTAGCAGTGGTTCTCAACCTGTGGGTCAGGACCCCCCCCCAGGCACACGAACACATCCACATGTTTCAGTTAGCAGTGGTTCTCAACCTGTGAGTCAGGAGACCCCCCAGGCACACGAACACATCCACATGTTTCAGTTAGCAGTGGTTCTCAACCTGTGAGTCAGGAGACCCCCCAGGCACACGAACACATCCACATGTTTCAGTTAGCAGTGGTTCTCAACCTGTGAGTCAGGAGACCCCCCAGGGACACAAACACATCCACATGTTTCAGTTAAAGGAACACTTCACCACTTTTCAACCTATCTTCATATAATAGGTCCTCATTAATAATCATGATGAAATGGCACGATTCTTTTCTACTCAGTCTGTGTATCATAGGAGGGCTGTGGGCAGTTTAGAAACCGTCTTCCAGTGACATCATCATTAGGCAGATTTTTTTTTAAACAAGATTATTTTACAAAAAGGTTTAGATTTTCATTATCGTGAGAACGATGGCTTCCATTTTCGCATTGCAACTTTTCGGGACTAGAAAGCCTGCAGTTTCTATTAGCTTGTATTCCCCATCGATGATGTCACTGGAAGACGGTTTCTGAACTGCCCACAGCCCTCCTATGAGACTTTCATGAGTATTAGTGAGGACCTATTATATGAAGATAGGTTGAAGTGGTCCTTTAACAGTTTCCGTGCTTTGAATGGATTACTCCAGGTTAATGTCGCTGCCATATTGGACATACGCGAGTTTTGTTTTATGTGTTTAATCCGCCGTAATGTAAACAAAAAAAATAAAATTCTTCTTCGCCGCGGAGAAAGAGAGTAGGTGCATCTGTTGTGATAAAGAAACCGGAAATCGTCACATGCTGTGGGCTGCTAGGGCTTCTGGGAAATTGAGGCCAATGTAAACGAATGGGGTGCAACGCCTCATTGAGACCAGTCTTGTGTGCGTCTTCCGGGTGCACCAAGATGGTGGATGCTACACTCGGATTATAACAAACCAGGGGAGCTTTTTTTGCTGGATTTTCGCGGATTAAAAGCCCAAATAATTCAGCGTATGCTCTAAAGGTAATACAACAATCTCGGCAGTGAAGGGGGGTTGATTAAAAGTCCGGTAAATCGTTTTCCGCAGTCAAACTGTTAAAGATGGATTGCCGTGACTTTTGTATTTCTTCCCCCAGTTTTTCCATGTGTGTATGAGGTGACAGTACTGCATTAGACCCCTTGGTGTGGTTGTTCATGTGCAATGTGATGTATTCCCTTTGTATTCAGTGTGTCTTCCTATGTACACAGTATAGAATCAAGAGACCTGATCATACCTCCATGTATACTGTATACTAGCCCATTCTGACCTGAGATCAGATTCATACGAGGTTTCCACTGGACACACACTGGTCTGACTAGAATCAGTATAGAAACGTACCTCTCTATGATGCTGTTGTTACACTGAAGCTCCCGGACCAGCAGCTCCATTTCGTCCTTCAGATGATACATCCTGGATGAACAAGATGTATATGTCCATCATGTTGTATTATTAGTTCTGGTCCATACCCGTTTGGGGATATGATATGAGTGCGTTCATCGTGAGTACATTTATTTCACCCAGGTGAAGGTAATCTGTCCTCTGTCGTCGTTCCCCTTACACATCTCCTCCAGCCGTCGCTACGTATACTCGCAATACGCACTGAGCGCAGGGCAACTAAAAGTGCCAAGCCGACCCTCATGACAACAATGTTCTCCGTGGCTCTGCTCCGTAACAACGAGCGGCCGTGTGTGTGCGTCCTCGCAAACGGTGAAAGTAACCGATCTGCATGAGGAAAACGAGCATGCTCGTCGGGAGGGGGCGGGGCAGCACACATATCCTACGAGTAGGCCAACCAGATGGTCAGCGATGTCCCACGATTTCCTCTGTCAGTAAAACCTACTTACACACATTCCAGTGCCAATTCTGTCCTCAAATTTTGAGCACGGGATATCTGCCACTTACTGTATATAATATAAAGGTCAGCTTGATATAAACCTTTGATATAGACAGTCGACTCGACAGCAGAATTGAAATGTTTTGCATTCACCTGGTATATAAAACCTCCACGATAAATAGCATGCGCGTCGCACGCATGCACCTACACGCGCACAGTCGCGCGCGCGCACACACACACACACACACACACACACACACACACACACACACACACACACACACACACACACACACACACACACACACACACACACACACACACACACACACACACACACACACACACACACACACACACACACACACCTGGAGACCATGGGGTCTTTGTCCCCTGCCACCAGCAGCTGATGATGTGCTGCTGTCTTGGAACGCAAAGAGTGGAAGAGTCCTCCCAGAGCCTGAGGGTCATAGAATCAATATATGAACACTTCTGGTGCTGCGGAACATTTCAGAATGATGGCGCTAGGAGAGCCAAGCAGTGAGGGAGATTTTACTCTGAAAACCCCCACTTTCCATTTCCCCCAAAAACCTACTACATCAGACACTAGTAAGTCTGATCTCTCTTTTAGAAGCGCTAATATTGTAACTGAGATGCGTGATGAAGTCAGAAATCAGTCCAGAACATCGGCGCTGTGATCAATCTTCGCAGAGGCAGCGTAGACTCAGAGAAAATAGGGAGGCTCTTCCGGCCGTAAATAAGGAAGTAATGCGGGCAGGGCTGTGCACGGCCCTGCTATAGGCAACGGCCGTTTAAAAACAAAAAAAGAGGATTTTAGCGATCCCGTTTTATATCAATAAAAAAAACCTTAACCCATTTAGGTCTGACCTCAAAAAATGTAAAAAAATATTCTAAATAATCCAGTTTTCTGAAATAAATATTTTCACGATTTTTCAAAATATAGCAGAGCTACAAGCTCGTAGCGCGCCACCGAGTGGCGCCCTACGAGCTTGTAGATTCAATATTTCAATAGCTAAAGCATAACATAATGCTAACACCAAAAGGGGTTCCCGCCCAGAATGGGTTTTAAGACGTGCCCACACGTTCCAGGCAGTGTTCATCTTTTCACAATATTTTGATTTAGTCTTAAGTCTTTTGAATAACACACCATTTAGTCTTAGTCCTATTTAGTCGAACAAAATTAACACGGGGTTCCAGGCAACCCGTGGTTTAACCCATTCTGACCTGAGATCAGATTCTAAAAATGTCTTCTACATCCTGACAGTTTTCATTCTGACCTGAGATCAGATTAAAAAAATGTCTTCTATGTCAGTCGCTCTTCGATTTTTCAAAAATAGCAGACCTACAAGCTCGTAGCGCGCCACTCGGTGGCGCGCTACGAGCTTGTAGATCTGCTTTTTTTTCAATAGCTAAAGCATAACGTGATGCTAACACCAAAAGGGGTTCCCGCCCCCAAAATGGGTTAAGATGTGCGTGGACGTCCTGGGCATCAGAAGTGTTAACACATTGAACTGCCACCATTAAACTCCGGCGGCTATCGCTTCCTTGCAGCGGCCATCTTGGTCCAGGCAAACATGCCCGAGCTGAGCGTTGCCTAGCGACGGGGAACGCTGCTTTACGGTAGATATTAGCGAGACCATTTTGAAACGAAAAAATAAATAAAAAACCTTATAACGTGTATAGGATACCTCAGTGTGCTGGTCATCACATGTCTCCAGGTCAGCCATCAGACCTCTGGAGAAAGAGTTGAAGTCGTCCAGTCGACACTGCATCTCCAGCAGGACACTGGAGACACACACATTGACGTGCGCGCACGCACACATACAGACGGGTTAAAACATTACTTCCAGATTTCCGTTTTTTTTAACTAACGCCGCATAATTTAGTCACAATGCCTTAGATTTCCATAGTTTATGCTGGAATGTAGCATGAACGCATCCACAAGGGGATGTAGCTCAGTGGTAGAGCGCATGCTTCGCATGTATGAGGTCCTGGGTTCAATCCCCAGCATCTCCACTCTTTATAGGTGATTCAATATTAAATGCTGTAACACAAAGGAGGGTTCTGAATAGACATTTAAATTTAACCTTTAATCTTCTGATTAGCTTGTTGCATTATGGATGTGTTTGGTGCTTCAAGAGCAAAATAATGTTTACAAAGATAAAACTGAAGGTCACTCATTTAAAGAACATAGTTCCTAGTGTGCATAATAATAACAATACACACAATGAAATGATTCATAAAGAAATCACACCTGTGTGAAGTCAATTTGCGTCTTCTCTTGCTCAGCCAATCAAATCAATCGCTATGATTCACACAAACACACAAAGCTGGGCCAGAACCCCTCACAGATGTATTTAAAGTACCAAAAGTACAAAATACTCATTATGAGGAAAGTCCCATTTCAAGTTTTCAAATGTGTCCAAATATTTTGAAAATAGCATATCTACAAGCTCACAATGTGCCGCGATGCAACCCATTGTTGAGCTTGTAGATCGGCTATTTTCAAAGGGCAAAAATGTATATAGGGCTGACTTTGGTTACAAAGTAACTAGTAACTAAAGTTTTCAAATAATTGTAGTGGAGTAAAGGCAAAATGTTGCCTCTGAGATGTAGTGGAGTAGAAGTAAAGGAACTGAAAATGTGACATTCTCAAGTGAAGTACAATTACCTCAAAATGTTACTTAAGTACAGTACTTAAGTAAATGTACTTAGTTACTTTCCACGACTGCCTTTGAACTCTGACCTCTCACCTGTTCCATGTCTTGGTGGTGGTAGTCTCACATTGCCAGACTGTTGCCTCTCGCAATGTTCAAATGCTTTCGTCATACAGTCTGGAGCAACGGAAGCTCTGATCATGAGTAAAATATAAAACGGAAGTGGAGCCTCCTCCCCACTTCCTTTACAGTCGCACAAATGTATCCTAATATAAATATAAATCATCTAAGCATATATACTGTAGCTTGCTGCTTAGCAGAAATGGACATAAAATAGGCACTAAAGATATTTTAAAACATATTTTCGGTGGTGGTGAACTCACCTGTTCCATGTCTTTGCCGTGGTCAGCAGCTCCCTGTATCTCTGGACACATTCATCCCTGAACAGACTCTTCATGCGCTTCACATGAGAGGAGAGGTGGATTCTGGGAGAGAGAGAGAGAGAGAGAGAGAGAGAGAGAGAGAGAGAGAGAGAGAGAGAGAGAGAGAGAGAGAGATACATACTCACTTTTCAACAAACAACACATACTCACTTCTCAACAAACAACAAATACTCACTTCTCAACAAAACAAACACATACTCACTTCTCAACAAAACAAACAACATACTCACTTCTCAACAAAACAAACACATACTCACTTCTCAACAAACAACAACACATACTCACTTCTCAACAAAACAAACACATACTCACTTCTCAACAAACAACAACACATACTCACTTCTCAACAAACAACAACACAAACTCACTTCTCAAACTTGTGGATTTGCTCATCGTTGTAAAGTAGTTCTGTGGTAAAAAATAAATAATAAAAAATAAACACAAGACATACAGTATGAACATTTATAACATGCATACAGTATGAACATGCTGTGACTTAAAAGTATGAATCCTGATGAGTGCACACAAGTATTGGCAATCATACTGTCCTTCAGTCAGACACACACACACACACACACACACAACACACACACACACACACACAACACACACACACACACACACACACACACACACACACGCGCACGGACCATGCACGCGCACGTGTGCGTTACGTACTGCCAATGATCCTGTCCTTGCGGTACTGCTGGTGGATTACAATAATCTTCTCTTGAAGGACCTCCATCTTCTCCTGACTGCGGGAGTGAGAGGTGAGAGTTCAGAGTTCAGCACACAGACACCATGCAGGCCCCCAGAGCGGCTGGCCACAACGTTGAAGCCTGCTGCTGCCACCTTTTCATTTACATCATGGTTTTATACATTGTTTTATACATCATTGCTGATGAGCGGCGCTTGTTAGGAGGGAGGCTTGTTCATTGTAGGAACTAATACACATACTGGGCCTGATTCTTCAACGCGCTTCCGCTTATATATTGACGTGACGCTAGCGGAAAGGCATTTACGTGGATTTCCCACATTAATTTGGAATTCATGAAAATGGCCGTGAACTTGACGCTGCCTTTGGTTTGTCGGAAATTCCGCTAAATCCTCCGCCACCTCTTTAGGTGGCGGAGAAATTTTCGGAACCATACACTTGCGTATAGATTTATTCAGAAGGCTTTAGTCTTCATGCTGAATCAATAAATTGTTCCCAAATCTCAGATAAAATATGTAGGCATGTGTCCCCAACATATTGGTCATAAAAAAATGATAGCCTATATATATATATATATATAAAAGCCGAGTGCACTTGTATGCCTTTAATGCATGCATTAGGATATTTCTATCATGCGCGATTGGGGCTGCTCACTTGACAGCTTTCTACTCGCAGTGCAACGCGTTGTGAGCTTGTAGATCGGCTCTCGCGGACTCGCTGCATGTTAAAAAACAAACTCACAATTATAATAAGAACATAGGCCTGGTTAGTGTTGTATAGTTAGTGAGTCAGTTCTCTGACTGTCGGTGTGTGTGTGTGTGTGTGTGTGTGCGTGTGTGTGTGTGTGTGTGTGTGTGTGTGTGTGTGTGTGTGTGTGTGGGGGGGGGGGGGGGCAGACAGCAGCGTGCTGCCGATCCGATTCACATTGGAAAAAAATAGAAGACCACATTAGCCTAATGAATGGCATCAGCGTGTTTGAAAGTCGGCCAGTCATATCATAGTTTTAAGCCAGCTCACCTGCACTCGCACTTGTTCACAAACATGACGGGCAGACTTTATAATAATGTATATTATTGATATTGATCACATGCATGGATGCCACACACAGAATAGTTTAACTCACTGGATAAACTCACTGGATTATAATTTCTTCAGACAAGAGGATCCCAGGCCTACGAGGTAGGCCTATAATTATTCACTTATGAATGTATAGGCTACTGTTCTTTATCGCGCAAACCAGTGTCGAGGGCCCATGCCCCCCTCCCTCTCTCTCTCCTCTCTCTCTCTCTCTCTCTCTCTCTCTCTCTCTCTCTCTCTCTCTCTCTCTCTCTCTCTCTCTCTCTCTCTCTCTCTCTCTTTTGCATTGACATATATCCGATATCGGATATGTTTTACCTCTGCAAAGGTGTGAGTGAGCACCCGCCTTGGTCCAGAACTTAATTAAATAAATTATAATTATATTGCTTCAGCGGAGCACGCACCGTTGTACATAGTTTGTACATATATAGTAGCCTACAGTGGTAATATACAATGGTGCAAAAACGACATAACATAAAAGCCCTAACTGTCCTGTAGAATTATTAAATTAATAGAGTGCGGGCTATATTCATAGCAGTGACCGCGGCTGTAATTTCTTTCCAGCAATCATTTTTATTGTAATTTGTGAAGCCGCTATATAGTCTGCGGCTGCAAAGCCTTTTTTCTTTTTTTGACAGACGGATCTCAGACAAACTGCTGTCTGCTGAGTCATGCTTGAAGCCTTTTATGGTACGATATGGGGCGTGGATCTATGCAGATGAGGTTGTCGGTTGCTTTTCCGATCACTTTGCACCCGCTGCATTCAGTATGACATACACCTGCGATACGCCTGCGAACCTGTGGTACACACCACTCTCTGAATAACACGTCATCTCAACTTAGCTTGATCGGACGGATAAATACGATATCTGTTTCCGCCACCGTTACACTCTGGCGCATTTCGTTTTTGAAGAATCAGGACCACTGTGTTGTGAGCCAACGTCAGCCATGATGTCATACGTTTTGCGGAGTCGCCGTTTTGCCTGTTTTACATGGAGACTGGACAGGAAACGGCGTTCTCAAAGATTTCCACTCTGGAAGGTGGTTTCACTTTGTTGCGTTTTCACCTCCTGAAATACTCTCCATACAAGACATGGCTAGTATCAACTCTAATACTAGCCATGTCTTGTATGGAGAGTATAGGTTGCTGCCTTCAGGAAGGAGATATGGTGTTCCAGCATACAATAAGGTCAGACTGAAGAGGTCAACTCTGAGGCTTAATCAGGATTTTGGCCGGGACTAGACTGAGCTGTGGACATTGCTCTCTGCCCTTATGTTTTCTATGTATGTAACTGTATTTTATTAAAAAAATTCTCCCGTGTTATGTCAAATGTGTATATGTGTTGCATACAAGGCCGCTGGGCCGCAAAACGAATTTCAGTGCGAACTGACAATAAAGTACTCATATATCATATAATAAAGTATCATATCATAATATCATATCCTATCATGTTCTCGTCTAAAGGGACCCCAGCAAACGATTTCCTATGAACACCGTTCTCGTGTAAAGACCACCTCAGAGGCCCAGGCGTTGGCGTAACCGTCTGGGCACCCGACTGGTAATCCAGTCTGGCAGCGTGCCGCGGGTTCGACTCCCGAGCCCGACACGGCCTTTACTGCATGTCTCCCCCCCCCCCCCCCATCTCTCTCCCGTTTCCTGTCAGCCTACTGTCTGTCCCTTCAAAAAAACAATAAAAGGCGTAAGCCGCAAAATAAATATCGAAAAAAAGACCACCTCAGAGTATGGGTCGATTTGAACCGCCCTCAAGGAACCCTGAGGGGATGTAATACGTAATAATATATTACTCTTGATTCAAAAGCAATGCATAATATCATTACATTTTTAATAAGTAACATATTACTCCCATGATGAGTATAATATTGCCCGCCACTGCCCATCCATCGTACCTCTTGTCATGGGCCAGGCTGTCAGAGAGCTTGGCCTGCTCTATGAGCAGATGTTCCAGTCTCTTCTGGAACTCCTGGATCCCCGCGGCGTACATGGGCACGTGGTCCCGGAGCTGAAAGGAAAGGAAAGGTACTATGTTTACCCAGGGTAACTGGACTAAGCTCAAGAACCTGGGCTCAAGAACCCCTACAGACGGGCCCTGCTCATAGAACATTTCATGCCTTGCCCAAGGGCACTTCAGCGGTGGTAATTTTAACGTGCCGGTCCGGGGATATACGAACTAGCGACCTTCCGATATCAAGACCGCTCCGCAAACCGTACGGCCACCGCTGCCTCTAAGCAGAGCGCGGACAGCAGAGGAGTGTTGATTTTGTCGACTTAAAACTAAGACGAAAAATGTTCCGTCGACTATACCCTTTTTTTCACTGAGGAAAACTAAATGGAAACTAAATAAAAAACGATGACTAAAACTAAGACTGAATATACTGACAATTTCGTCAACAAATGAAAGCTAGACTAAATTGTTAGGGACTAGTGCACAAGAGATCCAGTATAAGTCATTTTTACAATTAGTTGCATGCTGAAAATAGCCGATCTACAAGCTCACAATGCATCGCGCTGCGACGCATTGCGGGCTTGTAGATCAGCTATTTTCAGCAAGTGATTACGACGGCATCAAGGCCCGCCAAAATACATTTTGTTCGACTAAATCAGCTGTAGATTTAGTCGACTAAAACTAGACTAACACTAAAACCTTCCAGGTGACTAAAACGTGACTACTACTAAATGAAAACTATTCAAGAGACTATACGACTAAAGCTAAAATCTAACAAAAACAACACAGTGTCAGTGGCTCCCTGGATGATCACCTGATCTTAGTACAGATCTTGCATGCAGTCATACAGTCACTGCTGACTCATGCACAGGGGATGTAGCTCAGTGGTAGAGCGCATGCTTCGCATGTATGAGGTCCTGGGTTCAATCCCCAGCATCTCCACTTCTTTATGAACCAATTAAACAAGCGGGTTCCTTTCCCGTGGACCGTCTGGACATTCTCCAACGCTTAAGGATTTCATTATTTTCTGATTAGCTTGTTGCACTGCCCTGTTGTTTTGTGCTCAAAAGGGCAGATGTTTACAAAGATGGAACTGAAGATCACACAAAAGAACGATATCCGATCTCAGATTATTGGTAGCCTCCCTACTAGCAATGCTCTTAAAGAGACAGAGACAGGCAGACTGGCTCAGACTGGCTGCTCTGTGAGAACAAAGCCATTGAGGGTCACATCATTATTGCGTCCTCAATATCGGTGAAAATAACCGGGATGGCCCCGATACCGACATGGCATCTTTATGGCCCATATGGCCAATTTCAATACGCTACAAATTATAACGTAAATGTCGGTTATAACTGGAACCAAAAATACTTTTGTATTGCCTTGAACTGGGAACCAAAGTGAGCGTGTCACAATTCTACAGGTTGGAAGATGCATATTATGGAACAATGGCATCATTGAAAGAAAAAAGAAGGGAAACTGTGAGTACCATCGACTGTCAAATGGACACTTAAGGGCTGTATTTTGCGTGTCTTAAGTACCATGTCTTATTACTTAACTTGAGGCGTGATCAATGCCATTTGGCTATTCTGAGTGGCCAAAGAGCATTGACCACGCCTCCAGGTCTTTAGTTAAGTAATAAGACCTGGTACTTAAGACACGCAAAATACAGCCCAAAATTTGACTGGTTTGACATATTTGAGACGGCATCTCTAACCACTCAGCTCTCCAGCTATGTCAGACCCAATTACAATTGGTACCGCTTTAGAGTTAAAAACAAATCAATCAACATTTAAAGGTGTAGTAGTCTCCACTGACTGTGGAGCAACGGAAGCGAAATTTCAGATTATAAAGCAGACGTCTCTCTAATGGCTGACTCACACACGCGCGCACACACACACTCTCACCAACTGCAGCTTCTTCCCATTGTCGGTTGAGTCTGTGCTTTCTGGAGGGTGATGACCTCTGAGAGAGAGAGAGAGAGAGAGAGAGAGAGAGAGAGAGAGAGAGAGAGAGACAGAGAGACAGAGAGGGAGAATATAATCACAACAAGGACGTCTCAGAATGAACTAGAAAGATCAGACCTGTCTGACTTGAGTGGTGCCCTGTGTGTGTTTGTGTATACAGGCATATCATATCATTTCCACAGGTGAGATCAATCCATTCGGATTCCATATCGTAATATGGGCTTAGGTGTCGCATCAATATCAAACTTCTCTTGTTCGTGCAAGTGGACACTTGCACGTTCAAGAGAAGTTTGTTATTGACGCAACAATGTTTCGGTCGTGGAGTGTATATATATATAGTAGACCTTCCTCAGGCTTTTCCATAGAAGACACGATGGCTTCTATGGGATCCGAATGACTGAAGTCAGTCGTGGCGACTGAGAAACCTTAACCCATTTTGGGGCGGGAACCCCTTTTGGTGTTTTAAACATTATGTTATAATTTAGCTATTGAAAAATAGCAGATCTACAGGCTCATAGCTACGAGCTTGTAGGTCTGCTATTTTTTATAAAGAATCGTGAAAATGTGGCGCAAATCTTTGAATAAATATTCTTTCAGAGCGAACGTTTTTTAACTCAAAATCTTTGCTTCTGGGGGAGTCCCTGGAGGAACAACATATTTTCAGATGGGGGTCGGCGGCCAATTACATATATTTTCGGGGGTCCTTGACATGAAACTCCTCTAGACCTACCACTTGTCCTCTTGACCCTGTCCCGTCTCCAATCTTCCAGACCATCGCACCTGATCTGCTCCCCTTCATCACCTCCATCATCAACACCTCAGTAACCTCAGGCTGCGTCCCATCTGCCCTCAAGTCAGCCAGAGTAACACCACTCCTCAAGAAACCAACCCTTGACCCCTCAGATGTCAAGAACTACAGACCGGTATCACTCCTTTCATTTATTTCTAAAACCATTGAACGTGTTGTCTCCAACCAGCTCTCTCTCCATCTCTCACAGAACAATCTGCTGGATCCCAACCAGTCCGGATTCAAGAAGGCCCACTCCACAGAAACTGCCCTGCTGGCAGTCACAGAAGCACTACATGCTGCCCAAGCTGCTTCCCACTCAGTACTGATTCTCCTAGACCTATCGGCAGCATTTGACACAGTGAACCACCAGCTGCTCCTAGACACCCTAGCGGTCTAGGCATCGGTGGAACGGCACTAAAGTGGTTCTCCTCCTACCTCACCGACCGGACCTACCAGGTTTCCTGGAAAGGTCTGTTATCATCCCCCCGAACCCTCCAAACTGGGGTCCCACAGGGATCTGTACTTGGTCCTTTTCTCACTGTACACTAAATCCCTTGGCACTATCATCTCTGCTCACAATATATCCTATCACTGCTACGCCGATGACACACAACTGTTTCTATCCTTCCCCCCCCCTCTGCCACTCAGGTGGAAGAGCGCATCACTGCATGCCTGGCTGACATCTCACAGTGGATGTCCTCCAATCACCTCAAGCTGAACCCAGACAAGACTGAGCTTCTCTTCTTCCCAGCTAAGTCCTGCCCTATGCGGGAGCTAACTATCTCCGTAGACAACGCCCTGGTAACGTCTGTCCAAACAGCCAGGAACCTCGGTGTTGTCCTGGACAGTCAGCTCTCGTTCAAAGCTCACATCACAGCTGTCACTCGATCCTGTAGGTTCACACTCTATAATATACGACGAATTAGACCGTTCCTCATCCAGGAATCAGCCCAGCTCCTAATCCAGACAACAGTCTTGTCAAAACTCGACTATTGTAACTCCCTCCTTACTGGCCTACCAGCATGTGCACTTAAGCCTCTCCAGCTGATCCAAAATGCCGCAGCTCGCTTGGTCTTCAACCAGCCAAAATTCTCACATGTCTCCCCCCTGCTCCGCTCCCTCCACTGGCTCCCGGTCGCTGCCCGCACAGAATACAAAACTCTGATGCTGGCATTCAAGGCAACCAAAGGTATGGCTCCCCCATATCTTGCAAGTATGATTGAACCCTACAAACCCTCCCGCGCACTCAGATCAGCCAACGCAGGGAAGCTGGAAGTACCCTCACTAAAAACGCCGGGACAACGCTCCACACGCCCCAAACTCTTCTCCCTTCTGGCTCCAAAACTGTGGAATGCACTTCCCATTGCAGTCAGAACTGCAGCATCACTCCCAATCTTCCGCCGTAGTTTGAAAACCCACCTTTTTAGACTCCATCATGGCCCATAGCACTTACCCTACCCCCTTAGATAGCATTTCTGTATACTTAGATAGCATCTGATACAGACTTATAGCATGTTATGTAGACGGCACTATAATTGCATTGTATATAGTCATAGCACGCCATAGTACATATGTATAGCATAGTAGTATATATATATAGTTTATATGTATAGTCTCATAATATAGATATTCCACTGTTACTTTCTTAGCTTACGCATGTTTTATGATAAATGCTTTTTTGTGATGTATTCCCATGCTTTTGTTCTTGCTTATTGTAAGTCGCTCTGGATTAAGAGCGTCTGCTAAATGACTAAATTGTAAATTGTAACTGAGAGAACCACTGACATATAGAAACATGGGTTTTTCAGAAAACTGTCAGGATTTAGAAGACATTTGTAGAACCAGGTCAAAATGGGTTAATTGGCATGTAGGACCCGTTGCACTGATAAAACACTAGTAGCCAATAGTCATATCTGCAGCATGTACTGTATGTATGAACTCACAACGTTCATATCTGCATCATGTACTGTGTATGAATGAACTCACAACGTTCATATCTGCATCATGTACTGTGTATGAATGAACTCACAACGTTCATATCTGCATCATGTACTGTGTATGTATGAACTCACAACGTTCATATCTGCATCATGTACTGCAGGGATACTCAAATAGCTGAACCTGTGGGCCACATTATGAAAATGGCAAGGGGCCAGTTGATTAAAGCAGGGGTAGATATTTTTCCAGGTACCCCCTCATCCTCGCAACACAGATAACAATATATTTACAACCACAAGCAGTGTTTCCTGCAGGAAAAAGCTTTGGCATGGTGCTGGGCGCAGGCCGCAGGGGGGCCTTCTTGCGTCGAACATTTTTATTAATTAATTAATTTGATTCAATAATGAATTAATAAGATTAATAAATTAAGATTAATTTGTATTATTGCTCTTGTATTGCTATTGGAGACACTGGGGGGACACTGGGCAGGCACTGGGGAGGCACTGAGGGGACACTGGGGAGGCACTGGGAAGGCACTGAGGGGACACTGGGGAGGCACTGGGAAGGCACTGAGGGGACACTGGGGAGGCACTCAGGGGGCCACTGGGGAGGCACTGGGGAAGCACTGAGGGGACACTGGGAAGGCACTGGGGAGGCACTGGGGAGAAACTGCAGCCACTGTGGAGACATTGGGGAGGCACTGGGGAGGCACTCAGGGGGCCACTGGGGAGGCACTGGGGAAGCACTGAGGGGACACTGGGAAGGCACTGGGGAGGCACTGGGGAGAAACTGCAGCCACTGGGGAGACATTGGGGAGGCACTGGGGAGGCACTCAGGGGGACACTGGGGAGGCACTCAGGGGACACTGGGGAGGTACTGGGGAGCCACTGGGCAGACACTGGGGAGGCACCATGGCGGACACTGGGGAGGCACTGGGCAGACACTGGGCAGACACTGCAGGGCAGACACTGGGGTGGCACTTGGGGAGGCACTGGGGAGGTACTGGACATTTCATATCACACACACACCATGATTCACTAGCCCCCTCAAAAAAAAAAAGAAAAAAAAAAAATCTTTTTTTTTGAGGGGGCTTGGGTACCCCCTGGCTATGCGTCGCGTACCCCACTTCGGGAACCGCTGGATTAAAGGACAACATTTATGATACTTTATACTTTTTTGCTTTATTTCCACCTAATGTATGAAAAGATAAGTACAATGTGCATTATTTTATGGCTTGGCCATTTTCTCTCTTTTAAATAATTCTGTGCAATTAGCAGTAGCACATTCAACACAAACAACTTTCCATAAAACAAACTAATGTACATTGTCTGCCTGCCTGCCTGTGTGTGTGTGTGTGTGTGTCTGCCTGTGTGCTATCAAGTGGGTTAACATTAAAGATCTCTGAGCTGAGCATCTCTATTTCAATTGCTTCACAATGTAATTCATGACTTGGCCCACATTCAACACACATGGCTTTTCCATTAAATAAACTTGGGAAAATAAATAGTTAAAACTATATTGCTAAATAAAATAAAAATACATTATACTTCTACCTGGAAGACTAAGTATACCCAGCTGTCTGTTTAGCTACCAAGTGGTTAACATTGATGATACAGTTAGTTAAGTAGAGCTACAGTACATCTCTCTTTCATTTGCATTACAATGACAGTCAATTATGACTGGGCACATTAAGCTAAAGTTGTCAAATCCATCCTGCCCCAAAAATTATCAATATGTAGCGGTTTGAAATGGTTGAAATGGTTGAATGGTTGAAATTGGTTGCTGGGATGCCAGTCAGGGCAAGGCCTGACAATAATAGCCTATAGTATTAAATAAAAATAATCAAACGCAACAAAGGGTGCATGAACGCTCACATAAACCCGTACAGCAGAATACCATTCCACTCCACTCCCACCCTGTCCGGATTTTGACGATTTTGACGTTTGACGTTGCTCAGTAGCAACACACACAGACAGTACTGGTGTGTGGTGCACAAAGTGTGTTGCGCTTGTTCTGAACCAACGCTGTCCTCCTGAACAAGTTGTTCAGTTGATCAGGAGAACAAGTTGTTCAGGAGGACATTGGAATGAAAGCAGCCGATCCTCCTGGCGAACATGCAACACTAGAGCTAATACTGAAGCTAACTAAACACAACATGCAACGCCGTTCTGCAGCGTGACTCCCCGACACTTCCTGCTCCTTCTCTCCTCCTCCACACACGGTGCTCTGTGCGTCGCTTGCCGTGGGTGCGCGACCATTTCTCAGTGGTCGAGTCAACGCAACGGAGGTGTGTGTAAATGGGTGTGCGTGTGAAGTTTGAGTGACAGGTTCTAGGTTGCTCCAAACGGATCGCCACCGTTTTGGTCATTATCTCTGGAACGCAAGGTCCAATCTGCTCAGTTTAAAGCTTGTTGGATACATGAAATTGAGGACATTTGATTGGCAGGCCAGTCAAAATTGCTCCGCGGGCCGGAAGTGATGTACTGTATGTATGAATGAACTCACAACGTTCATATCTGCATCATGTACTGTATGTATGTATGAATGAACTCACAACGTTCATATCTGCTGCATGTACTGTATGTATAATGTATGTATGAACTCACAACGTTCATATCTGCATCATGTACTCTACTGTATGAATGAACTCACAACGTTCATATCTGCATCATGTACTCTACTGTATGAATGAACTAACAACGTTCATATCTGCATCATGTACTCTACTGTATGAATGAACTCACAACGTTCATATCTGCATCATGTACTCTACTGTATGAATGAACTCACAACGTTCATATCTGCAGCATGCACTGTATGCATGTATGAACTCACAGCGTTCGCAGCGTGTGCTCCGAGCGCAGGCAGGCCTGTAGCTTCATGCCGATCATGGTGATGCTGAGCATGGCCTCTTCACACTCCCTACGAGTCTTCATCCTGAGGACGGTATAGGAGAACAGAGGGTTAAAACAAGTCTGTATACGTTTGAAACTATAAATACTATAGGATGTCTACAAATGAACCTGGCGCAGCCGTCTTGCATCGCGTGGGGGGGGGCAGTGGCTCAGGGGGTTAGAGTGGCCGGTAGAGCGACCAGATGGGAACCACGGGGATACTAGTTCGATCCCGGCTATCACCCAGACTCGAGGCCCATTCCTTAGTCCAGTTTTCGGATTATTCAACATTGACGTCACATTGTTTTTTACTAACCACAGTTTCGGTGGTCACCTCTTCACAGAAAAGTAGACTATGATGAATAGGCCTTTAGTGTCGAAGTGTCCTTGAGAAAGACACTTCTCGCTGCAGTCGGGAACGTGTGTGTGTGTGTGTGTGTGTGTGTGTGTGTGTGTGTGTGTGTGCGCGCGCGTGTCTCACATGTAGCTGTAGTATCCTTGCAGCAGCAGATCTGTGTGTGTGTGCAGAGAGCGCACTATCCTCAGATACTGGTGAACCACGCCTACCACCACCTGTTGACATGTCAGGAACCAGAGAGAGAGACGCGACGCACTCTTAGTTCTGTTCTACGTTTAACCCATTCTGACCTGAGATCAGATTCTAAAAATGTCTTCTACATCCTGACAGTTTTCCATTCTGACCTGAGATCAGATTAAAAAAAATGTCTTCTATGTCAGTCGCTCATAGCAGACCTATAGCAGACCTACAAGCAGACCTACAAGCTCGTAGCGCGCCACTCGTGGTGTGCTATGAGCTTGTAGATCTGCTATTTTTCAATAGCTAAAGCACGACATGATGCTAACACCAAAAAGTGCTGGATAGACTGGATAAAACGCACGCACGCACGCATACATACACAAAATAACACAAGACAGAGACACAACTGCAGTGATGATACCTTGGAGAAGTGGTAGTCTGCCATGACATCAAACTTAGGAGGGATCACAGGGGTTTCCGCTACGAGGAAGAGAAAGAATACAAACTTAGGGGGGATCATCACAGTGTGTGTGTGTGTGTGTGTGTGTGTGTGTGTCTGTGTGTGTGTGTGTACCGGCGTTTTGAAGAAGTGAGGGGTGGGGTGAGGGAAAGGAAGCGCCAATGGGAGAAAGATGGTCAATGCAGCCAAAAAAACCCACAACCAATAATGACTTCATAATAATGCCCTCACTGCAATAAACCATGTGGCGCTCGGATTGGACTTCACAGTCACATCAAAACTCACCAGTAGAAGTCATCATCGGATACGACATAAGCAAGGGTGTGTGTGTGTGTACACAGTTATGCCTACAATTAGTAAAATATTCAGGTTGGGATGACAGTTTAGATTAGGTTAGGTATGTCGTTTTCGTATGTTTAGCTGTGTTCTTCTGCAGTTTCTTCCCTCCGTAAAACGCACCCAGTCTGCAAGGGCCTTTATGTCTGATTCATTCATACTTGGTTGAAAACATGTCTTTAATTATTTCTGTGCTATCTACGATTATAATCATCGTATACCCCCTAGGATAGGGTACGGCATCAGCCATCTACGAACATGTTCGTACCCCCCCTGTATAATCCATATATATGAAAGCGGCAGCCGTCAATATACCTTTTAGAATTGCTCCGGTTGCTATGGAGCGCCTCCGTCCCCACCAGCTATGGGACGTTTTACATCCAGCTCCATTGAGACTCCATTACAACATGATTTTCAAAGCCCTGCATCTCTAAAGCTCTGAGCTGTCCATGGTGAGCCGTCGCACATCCCGACGATCGTACATGATTAGTGACTTTGTCTCGCATCGCTCCGGACATGTAACCGTTTCTGACGAGAGCTAAGGGCTATGAGCTGCGCTACTGATCACTGTGCTCACAACAGCAGCCGGTGCCTCACTGATATAACCCGGAAATGAAACGGAGGAGCGTAGAGTGAGAGCAGGATTGGTGTGCCTATGCTACCACCTAGCGGGCACCCAAAGAATTAAATGGTTGATAAATACTAGTGGATATGACTGGGGATTGAACCCAGGACTCTATAAAAAAGTGGAGATGCTGGGGATTTAACCCAGAAACTCATACATGCAAAGCATGCGCTCTACCACTGAGCTACATCCCCTGGTCTTTGAAGCATGGGCTCAAAATTTCAAACGGACCCCATTTGGGTACCATCCGTACAGCCCCCCCCATAAGAGTTGCATTGCATGCGATTAGAAAACGTGATTTATTGTTTCTGCTTTTATATAGAGGTCTGGAAAAACCTTATACTTTTTTGCATGTCCTTCAGTTTTGTCTTTGCAAACATCTGCTCTTGAACAAGAACAAGCAACAAACAAACAACAACAACAAACAACAAGCTAATCAGAAGTTTAAAGGTTAAATCTGTTGTAGAAAGAGTCAAGACTATACGGGCCACAGAAACATACGTGATCTCTCTAATTGTGCCAGACAATTAACACGCAATGAACCCCCTCCTTTGTGTTACAGCTTTTAATATTGAATCACCTATAAAGAATGGGTAGATGCTGGGGATTGAACCCAGGACCTCAGGCATGCGAAGCATGCGCTCTACCACTGAGCTACATCCCCTACAGTAAGACCACAAGTACTTGAGCCACAACATGACTTGTGAGCTTGCAGATCAGCTATTTTCAGCTTTAGGTTTGTGGTTAGCACACTGACTGTATTGAGTTTGTGCTTAAAATGTACTGTAATTCTGCAAACTGTTAATATTTTTCAATCAATCAATCAATGACTGCATCATCTGGTGTTTTCAGTGTTTGCGCTAGAGGGTGCGGTTTCCAACAACCTATGTTGTTGGAAACCGCAAGGTTCCCAGTCCAAACCCGGGCTAGAGATAGCGTCGAAGTGTCCTTGAGCAAGACACTGAACCCCTAATTGCTCCCGGTGTGTGCCTTGCATGGTTTCCTCCGACAACGGTGTGTGAATGGGTGAATGTAATGCACGCTCTCTGTAAAGCGCCTTGGATAAAGGCGCTATATGAATGCACCATTTACCATTTTTGTTTTTGATTTGATTTTTGATTTGATACATTCATGATACAATTCATAGGAGAGCAGTACAGAATGATCAGGATTGCACAAAAAGTCTGAGGACTTATTTCCATTGTGACCCAAATAAATAAATAAATAGTTACAGCATATGATAAGAAGAACATGTGTACTAACATTACAATACTAATGACATTTATAACCGGCCATCATAGATCAATAAACAAAAGACAATAAATAGATATAAATTTTAAATAGATAAATACAGCACTATACTAACTTGCCCATCAGCCACTTTTTCAACATATTTTTAAAGACTGGGCAAATTTAATTTCCCTTGGGATTTTTTTCCAATCCTCCACCCCTGTATATTTAAATTAGCTTCTACCTACCCTATGTCTCAGGTTTGGTGGTTTAAGATCAGCTACACTAGCCCTTGTGTTCAAACTATTAGAACTGGTTTTGTTGTCAGCATAGCAGGTAAATACTTAGCTAATAGCTGTGTAATGAATGTGTGCGTGCACCTGTGTGTAAACGAATGTGTGCGTGCACCTGTGTGTAAACGAATGTGTGCGTGCACCTGTGTGTAATGAATGTGTGCGTGCACCTGTGTGTAAACGAATGTGTGCGGGCACCTGTGTGTAAACGAATGTGTGCGTGCACCTGTGTGTAATGAATGTGTGCGTGCACCTGTGTGTAAACGAATGTGTGCGTGCACCTGTGTGTAATGAATGTGTGCGTGCACCTGTGTGTAATGTGTACCGTACGTTCCCTGCAGGGCAGTCCCGCGGAGGCTCCTCCCCCTGGCCCCTCCCCCTGGCGGCTGAGCAGCAGCAGAGGTCTGCGGGGGGAGGTGGGCGGCAGGTTGACCACCTTCATGCTGCCCACCAGGGGGAGCTCATGTCCCAGGTAGAGGAAAAGCTGCTGCCCCACCCCCACCCCGGTCTGAGACGCCACATCCTCCATGAACACACCCACCCTGGAGGGGGAGAGAGAGACAGAGAGAGAGAGAACGGAAAGTGTTCTGTTCAAAAGCTCCAGTGCAACACATACGGATATACAGATTGTCAATAAATTAAATCACACCCGTGTGAAGTGAGGGGCGCTAATATATTAAAGTCTAACTCATGTTGATTAGGTGATGTAATGGTGATGTAAAAAAAAAACGGTGCCAACACAAACATTACATGCCATTAACAATATATAATGAGGGACAATATGGCGTAAATTTTCCCATCATTGTCAAAGGCGTTTTTAAAACAAGAAGAAGAAGCATGATCAATATAAAATACATTACGATCGATGCAAAAAAGAATGCAGTAAAAAGCCATGAAAAACAATATACTGTAGTATGTCGAAAAGTATGATTTTAATTTTTCTTATCTGCAAATACCGGTACATGAAAAACGACATACTATATTATGTCGAAAAGCATGATTTTATTTATTTTGTTATTGTCGAAAACCATGAAAATGTACATACTATAGCTGGGAGAGTGGGTGGAGACTAGAGTGGGTGGAGAGTGGGTGGAGACTAGAGTGGGTGGAGACTAAAGTTGGTGGATAATGGGTGGAGACTAGAGTGGGTGGAGACTGGGTTGGTCCTGGTAATGTTAGCACTGTTCTGTCCAGTGTTGATGTGGGAGAGTTTAGTCAGAAAGCGGAGCAGAAGACGGAGTCAAGAAAGACCACAACATGTCAGCGAGTAAAGTCAGATCCCAGACGGTAAAAGACCACAACATGTCAGCGAGTAAAGTCAAATCCCAGACGGTAAAAGACAACAACATGTCAGCGAGTAAAGTCAAATCCCAGACGGTAAAAGCGGGCCTCAAATGTGGGCCATCAGATTCGACCGACAGCTTTACAGCTGCTGTGTCAGAGACGGAACAGATCTATTCCTTCTCTGACACAGAACAGATCTACCAGGCAGCCATGCTGAAGCAGCCTGTGATAGAGTTACACAGAATAGAGGAGGAACAGATCTACCAGGCAGCCAATGCTGAAGCAGCCTGTGTTAGAGTTACACAGAAAAGGTATGTGCATGTTTCCATGTCACTCTACACTTTGATTTAACCTTCAACGGAAAGCAGATGTACAGAAATGTAGCTTCAGCACGAGCACTGCTCTCAAAAGTCACCAGATAATTCATACAGGAGAGAAGCCCTACTACTGTGGCCAGTGTGGGAAATGGTTCAGACAAAGGAGAGCTCTCATAAATCACCAAAGTATTCATATAGGAGAGAAGCCTTACCACTGTGACCAGTGTGGGACCAGGTTCAGCACGAAAGGTCATCTCAAACGCCACCAGACAATGCATACAGGAGAGAAGCCCTACCAATGTGACCAGTGTGATAAATGGTTCAGCGTGAGCAGTTATCTTGAACATCACCAGAGAACTCATACAAGAGAGAAGCCCTATATGTGACCAATGTGGGGCAGAGTCCAGCACGGGTCCAATTTTCGATACCTGCACCCGCCCCGCCCGTCAATCATCAGTTCTGCTACCCGCCCGTTACCCGAGATTTATATAAAACTCGAAACCAGATCCGACCCGCCCGTAAAAAAATTCGCCTGCCAGCCATACTGCCGAGTAGTTTTGATTGCGCACACACACACGCACACGCACGCCTGGAAGCCACGATCTCTCTCTCGCCACGCCACACACGCACGCACGCACACACACACACACACACAGGAATAGCCGTGCAGCCTATACACGGCGGCAGCGAGACAGGACGTTATAATCTTGAGTTTCATTAAATAACTGTCTTTCTCCGCACGTGCACGTGCGCACACAACATTATTCAAGTGAAATGCGTAACGCCAATATTGGGCTAATATAGGCTACCAATATGTGGGTAGCCTACAGGGATTTACCCACGGAATGAATATATATATATATATAGCCTAATCATCTATACCAGGGCTGCCCACACTTTTTTTTACTTCAGAGCTACTTTCAAAACGACCAGCTCATATACCCACCAAATAAAACTATCATCCCATTGCTGAAAATAGTTACAAAATGTAATTGAGGAGCCTTTCATAGGCTACATACAGTCGTGTCCCGTTCGTCTGTACCAGGCTGACTTCTATAGGTTTTGAAAGGTACCTTTCATTTTTTTATTCTTTATTTACCCAGGGAAGTAGCTGAGCACAGGGTCTCATTTTCAGCAACGCCCTGCACATCGAAACACACACACACACACACACACACACACACACACACACACACACACACACACACACACACACACAAAATTTCATGTCAAAGGTACCTCTGGACGCCACACCTCTGATGGGTGGGGTTTAGTCTTAAGGGGTGTGTTTCTTTCACCCACTGTGTAATACAATAAATGGACGCTAGGTGGCAGTAGTACAGAGGCCAGAGCAACTATAAGACAAATGCACATGGAATGGGAAATAGAGGGGGGGAAATGGAAATGGTATGGTTTTTATTTTTGGTATTTGACTTTGCTACTGATGATTGTACGCAACAACAAGTATTGCATTGTGTGTTTGAGCTGACAGGCCCTTTTTGATGTCAATCAATCAAGTCATCTCAGGTCATCTCAAGCGGCAGATGCAAAAAATGTTTTTTATATTAAAATTATATATATTTTTAGGGCCATGTCATGTGGTCTACCTGCAAAGCCTTTGTGATCTATACTGGTAGATCCTGATCTACGATCAGCGGTTTTGTCGGCCAGCGCCAAAAATGCTCCCCAACAGCATAATCGGAGCAAATACCGGGCAGTGTGTATGAGCCATAACGTGTTCACTACACTACACTACACTAAGGACAAATAATAATAACTATAACCCATCCGTTACTAGATGTGGAGTCAACTCCCACAATTTCCTTCTTCCCATAGTGCGCGGCTACGTAACTCTGGGATACGGCCGCAAAATTCTAGTATATCAACAAGGACAGGATGATATAAAAAAAGATTAGCCTGATGAGTCGACCATCTTGATCCAAGGCTGTTTCAAACATGGTCATCACTCATCAGGCTAATCTTTTTAACTTTATTTACACTTAGACAGAGTGGCACATTAGGCCAACATTACCTGGGTTAGCTCACATTATGTGTTGCATGGCATTATAAATTATAATCCCTTGGTGTTTCATCAGCGCGACAGAAAATATAGGCTACAGTCTGCAGCCTGGTGATAAAAAAATAAACTCTACACGTAAAATGCTACGATAAGGAAGCAAGGATTAGACCGTGATGTCACTGCTATGCAACAATTAAGGAAGTAGCATGAAGCACAGCAGCAGAAACAGAACGCCATTATGAAGGAATCGGCAGTGATGTGACATCACTGTCGATTCCTTGGGCATGTGACGGATTTAACTTGTCTCCACTGTTGAGGAGAAACCCCAGCTCAGCTGCTGTTTATAACATGGCGCAGTGTGGGTCCACTGATTAAAAAAGGTTACCCGCCCGCGCTGCGTTGCGTTCTGCCCGCACCCGGAACCGTTAATTTATAAAGGTATATATACCCGCCCGTTCCTACCCGTCAAACACGGGTACCCGCGGGGAATCACGGGTATCCGACCCGTTGCAGGACTCACCAGAGAATTCATACAGGAGAGAAGCCCTACCACTGTGACCAGTGTGGGAGTAGCTTCAGCACGAGCAGTGCTCTCAAATGTCACCAGAGAATTCATACAGGAGAGAAGCCTTACCACTGTGACCAGTGTGGGACCAGGTTCAGCACGAAAGGTCATCTCAAACGCCACCAGACAATGCATACAGGAGAGAAGCTCTACCACTGTGACCAGTGTGGGACTAGCTTCAGCCCGAGCAGTGCTCTCAAATGTCACCAGAGAATTCATACAGGAGAGAAGCCTTACCACTGTGACCAGTGTGGGACCAGGTTCAGCACGAAAGGTCATCTCAAACGCCACCAGACAATGCATACAGGAGAGAAGCCCTACCAATGTGACTAGTGTGATAAATGGTTCAGCGTGAGCAGTTATCTTGAACATCACCAGATAACTCATACAGGAGAAGCCCTACCACTGTGACCAATGTGGGGCTAGCTTCAGCAAGAGCAGTAATCTCAAAAGTCACCAAAGAATTCATACAGGAGAGAAGCCATACCACTGTGACCAGTGTGGGACTAGATTCAGCACGAGCAGTGCTCTCAAATGTCACCTAGAACTCATACAGGAGAGAAGCCCTACTACTGTGAACAATGTGGGACTATAGGTTCAGAAATAGCAGTAATCTCAAACACCAGAGAGCTCATGCAGGACTCTAAAGATGTCATGTAGTCAGAGAGCAGGCAACACTGGTGGTCTACTACAGCTGATCTACAAGCTGCAATGTGGGTAAAGTGATGCTAATATAAGTCACCTGCATACTAACTTTGAGGCAGTATGGTGGTGTTCTAAAAACACGTTATTTTTTCATACCACACATTTTTTTATATTAATATCTCAAATGTATGTAGCGCTTTTCTAAGTACCCAAAGACACTTTGCATGGGAGTTTGGGGGAGTGCATTCCACAGGTTTGGGGCAAAAGCCCTATCGCCCCATATTTCTTCCCTTTTCTTTTTCCCAAGTCCCAATAAATGTAATGATTTGTACTTACTAGTCATAATGTAGATACTTCAGTATGAAATGAAATTTACTATATAGTATGCAGTGGTACTTCATTAGCCTACTGGCAGTGTGTATTTGTACTAGAGACCAGCGGGTGGCGGATTTAGCCGCGGTTGCCGCGGGTGAACCGCAGTTTAGGGTGGATTAGGGTCAATTCAATATATTATAAATTAATATCGGATAAACCGCGGGTGAAATAATGCTGGAAATAAATTAATGGCATCTATCTATAGTCTTATAATATAGTTTTTAATCTCGGCGTGCGTGTGTTAGTATTTTAATATTTTCCATCAGGCACAAATTAGACGCCTATATTGGCTAAGGAAGGACCACAACAACGGTGTAGAGCCTAGAGCGAGTGGTCTGCTAGCTGCTAGACTAACAGGCAGCTGAGAGTGTGAAAGAAACTTACAACTAACTGAAGTTAGTTTGGGACTCGGTGCCATGGGACTGCATGGGAGCGAGGGATGGACTTGGATATGCCACATGAAAAGACGTTCGTTGCGATGCGAGAACGTGCAACGGGCGGCTGTGGTGAGTGACACAACTTATAAATAGCCAATCTACAAGCTCACAACGTGTTGCAGCGAGCCAGCGACGGATTTCAGGTGGTTGCGGATTTATAAATTGGATTAATTAATTAATTCGGTCGGATAACGGGCGGATTATAAATATGCACATGCATGCATATGCTCGGATTCGGGTGACAAAAAAGCTCATCCGCTGATCTCTAATTTGTACAGTATTGTATACTAGAGCCATAGCCTTTTTTTTACCATGGCAACGATGAACAAGATAAGTCATGTTTATATTCATATTAAAATCTTTTTGAGGCATTTTCCATCAATTAGTCACTGGAATATCAAATTGTTGCGTGGTAGTTATTATAATACAATAATACAGATTACAGAAACAAGGTTTCTGCATCATTTCTTGACATCTTTTGGGGGCAATGATTGAAGCTCCCCATCTGATTCTGAAAGACATTATATCCGACCTGCATATCTACGTCTCTCTGCCTATCTCTCATGCACGTGCGTGTACACACAAGAAGAGGTTTGCATAAACTTCAGAAATAGACAATTTATTCCTAATGCTCTAGGATGGTTTAAACGTATTTATGTATGTACTTTTATAATTTAGATAATTTGAATATGATTACCTGACCATGCATGCATGCTTGCCATTCAGCTTGCTGGACTCTTGAAGTTGATTTTCCACAATTGTGCCATAAGGTCTTCTGTACAATGTAAACCCAAAGCCTGCTGTTCATGTTCTTGTTGCACAGGTTTCAAAACGTAGGTAGTAACCATTGCTATAGTCTTTTCAATAACCTAGCCTATAGTCTTAATTGTGTTAGTTTATTGTGGTAGGCCTATATTTCTGGACTTTTGCATTCAACCCTGCATAATATTTAAGATAGGCTACATCATATATAATCTGGCTTTTTTTGTGGTTTAAAAATTAAATGAGATGCTGGTTCTGAGTGGTAGACAAAGTATAGAGGGTATGCGCATGCATAAAGTGAGTGGCAAATCGAGTGGAAAATTAGTGGCAAAGTTAGTTTGACGTTTAATGCAATCAGTATTAAGAATACAATTTTGTGGATACTCGTAGTTGTCTTCTATGTTGCACCCCCATGGATAGCCAATGTTAATCTTACAGCTACTTTGTGTAAGTCAAAAGTATGTGTCTTTGAATCAGAATCTACTTTGTCACATCAGAGCTGGTTCATAGCCAGGTGTAAAGAAATGGGTGAAATAATGTATTTTTTCGTAGGACAGATATACAGTACATGTTGATCCCATTCCCATGGGGGACATTCAGGCACCAGAGAAACGGCTAGTACAGTTCCAGAAACGGTACAGTTTACATGTAACACAATAAAGACACGATATATTTATATTAATGAAAGAGTATGTAAAAGTATACATAAGCCAATACCCATGTTACCCACCCAAGGAGAAAGTACATCAAATGATGCATATATGAGGTTCCAGGGTTACCGGTGTACATTAAAGCAGTGGTTCTCAACCTTTTCAAGCCTCGTAATCATTTGAACTGTGGACCACCTCGCAATGTTGTGAGCTTGTAGATCTGCTATTTTCACAATTTCTGCCTCTTTTTCATATTATTTGACCATTTTTATTGCGACCACAAACAGGTCGCATTTACTATGTATTGTACAGTATGTAGACATGCATTTGCCGTCCGTCCGTTAGTCACCCCATGCCTCCATATATCATTACGTGCAGTGGCGGGCCGTGCCAAAATGAACTAGGCCTTCAAGCTGCAGTGGCAGCAAAATAAATACAATATATAATATTTGTTAAAAAGAAAAGCTTATTATAAAATATACATTTCTGCATCAGGTGTGCAGAAATGGGCCAGCTGGCCCTGACGGCCCACCACTGACGAGTAATGACATCGTATTCTGCCTGTCTCTACTCTCTAGCACAGGGTTCCCCAATTAGCGTCCCGCAGAGCGCCCCCTTGTGGCCCCTGGAAGAATTAAAAAAAATATATATATAATGTTTTTCTTTTTTTCTTTTTGGGTGGGGTCCCAGATATAAATGGCATTACATGGGGGTCAGTAGCCTCTGCATGTCAAACTGGGGGTCCTTTTCAAATGGGGTCTTGACCTCGACCTCGCACGTGCCGACTCGGCCCCCAGCCTGGTACCCTAGTCAAAATATGGCCCTAGGGAAAATTAATTGGGGAACCCTGTCTAGCACCTTCGGATGGCTAAAACCAGAAAGATCCGAACCACTGTCTGGAATCCATTTTCATTTCGATACCGTCTCCTACACGGATGTCAGACTCACAGTTGACCGCACTGAATCCGGGAAGCGTCACCCTGCCTCTCCTGAGGTCATCATCAGAGCCTGTGTTGATTCGCTGGATCAACCTCTTCTCAAATTTTAAGGGGTGCCAAGCGCAGCAGTTTATGTCCTCAAACTCCTCGAAGTAGTGGCACCGGGCCGTCTGCCTCGCGGAGGGGATGTACTCATACACGTGGACCTTGTCGCACAGCTCCATCATCACCGCGATGCCCATGAAACCGGAGGTGGGCGGGTTGGGCGCAATGTCCTCCAGTGTATTTCTCTGGATCACCTGCCAGAGCTGATCCAGGTAGACGGGGTGAAGGGCATAGAAGGGCTGGCTGGGGTCCAGCCTCCGGCGCTCTGCGTATGGAGCGAACAGCTTCCCCTGGCTGTACCACTTGGCCAAGTCGAGGTCGCGTGGGGCTTTTTCCCAGGCCACCAGGGTGACGTTCCTGTAGAGTGCACTGGTGGTGAACTGAAACCGAGGTTCATGCAGAATCTGTTCGTTAACGAGGCGAATAGTAGTTCTGCTTCCCACGTCGTTCTCGTAGCCTTCTGTCGGCGCATTGTTGAAGCGAATGACCGCGTCGTGGGAATCGATCTCCTCGCCCAGACCCGAGTGCAGCATGGTCCCAGCAGAGCTCACCACGGCGCAGGTCATAAAGCGGCGTTGGTTCTCGTGCCGTCCGGGGATCTGCGTCAGGGGAGTGGAGGGCACCAGGCGCGGCCAGCCCAAAGAGGAGAATGGTTCCTCGGTTCCGTCCACGGTCCTCAGCGTAGCCTGGCTCTTCAGTTCACACCGTATCGCCTCTGGGCTCTGGGCAGGTCTGCGAACTCCTTTTCTAACGTGGTGCCCTTCCCATTGCGGTTCGGGCTCCACCGGGAAAAGACAGACCCACATCAGAATCATAGCACCGAGGGCACAAGACACTGTGGCCAGGATTGGATTATGACGACGCTTGAAATAATAAAGTATCATCGTGACCCTTAATTTGCTGTTAAGAATCCTAGAGGTATCGCTGCTCGTTCAACTGCTGAAAAGAGTAGCCACTAGCCACATTCCTTTATATACCCTCAGACATATGGAGCAATTACCGTATATTTCCAAATATGGCAGCTATTTGAAATAGCCGTCCATATTTGGACATATAGTTTGACGTCTATGGCCGGCCGCATGGTCTACTTTGGCCTACTGTGGTCAGAATAAAGACAAACACGAGTACGTGACATAAGGGATGGTGATCCCTGATGATGTGATGAAGCACATAAGATGCTCCATACTGTATATGGAGCTGAACTGTTCTGACATTCCATAATTGATCCTTCTCCATTCATCCTTCCTCTTCGATGTCTCCCTTTTAACTGATACCTGTCCATTCAAACCCTTGTCGAACTCAACTTGGGGCGAGGGCCGCATTGGTCAAAAGGTCACTTGATGGGGGCCACAACCAGTTGCGGACGCACGCTCGATGTCTCAGTCAGTCACTGCTATAATATCTATCTATCTATGCTCAGACCCAGCCAGCCACACACATAGTGCTCAGACCCAGCCAGCCAGCAAGCCACACACATAGTGCTCAGACCCAGCCAGCCACACACATAGCTCCGTAAGGGAGTGGTTGCACCACTCAAAAAATCTTCAAAAAACTGAAGAGGCTACTGGAGATTGGAGAACCTGATTTGGACATGATCTGATGCAGGACAATGTCACTATGACAGGAAGAGAAGATGGGTCTGGCCACATTCATTCACCCCATAATCTCAGTGGAAATTGGGGAATATGTTGTGAAATAAAAAGTCAGAAAACTGGAAGGTAGGAAAATGCCTTATTTTACATTTTCTTAGTTCAAACCATTCCATGATTTCCCCATGCCCACACATCTGTGGGCTCTCTCGCTCTCTCTCTCTCTGAACAGAAACAAGTCGCGATGCGGCCCCTCCCCCTTCACTTCACACACACACACAACTTTGTCCCTATAATGTGCACGGGCTACTGGCACCGTTCCACTTCATCATATTACGCAAGAGACGCCACACACCAGTATAGAAGAGAGATAGTCACTTACTCACTTGTTGTAACTTGTAGGGATGCCACAAAGTGACCATCAGCCAAATCGAATAGTCGACAGCTCTGCCGATTAATAATCGATTAATTGAACCCACCCCCCATATTAATCAATATCAGCTAAAACGTATAAGATTTTATATTATGCACATGCCATGGTCACATAACCATTATATGTTGAGTGCATGCTTTGATGGTTACAGTTTTATAATCAGTTTTGATGAGTAAACCTTTGTGGAGATCCTCTCAGTTCTCATTGTATGCTAGTTACTGCCATTCAGGATGGAAAATGAAATCCATTTGGATTTGGGGAGAAGTAGTTTCATAAGGGGCTGGTATGAAGTACTTGATATAAAGAGAACATGTTGTTTCATAAGGGGCTGGTATGAAGTACTTTATATAGAGAACATGTTCAGTTCACTAGTCTACATCTACACTCTACTCTACACCTGCCTTCATTTAATCTGATTGTCTGTCTGGCAGGCACTTAACAAGCGACCGTTAACTGTGTCTGTTAGAGAGAGGGGCAGAGAAGAGTGGCTTTGCTCAACTTGATTTATACTTATATTCTCCACTCTGATGAAGGTACATGATGCAACAAAAAAAAAAAATTTTGCTTGAGGCAGGCGGGCCACATAAAATGACATGGTGGGCCACATTTGGCCCGCGGGCCTTGACTTTGACACCCATGAATCCGTAAAAAAATAAGTCAGTGATATGTGTTATAATGGTACATGTAGACGCAGTGAGCGATATATCTTACGTGTTATAATGGTGCATGTAGACGCAGTGCGCGCTGGCCTGCTGCAGACAGAAGACGTGGACCGGCGCCCTCTGCAGGACGTCGGTGGTGGCGGTGAAGAACTGGTCGAAGCCCCAGCATCGGTCCTGGTCCGCCTCCAGGATGCCGACCAGCACCGGGACCAGCTGGCACTGCAGCCCTCTGTTGGTGGAGAGGCAGATGGTGCGTTCACACCGGGACTAGCTGGCACTGCAGCCCTCCGCTGGTGGTGCGTTCACACAGAGCAGAGGCAAAGACACAGGGCCCTATACCTTACGCCCTGCCTACACCCACTAGCACTAACCATAATCTGTGAATTACGCATTTAGCAGCTTCCACTATCTGTGAACGCTATTGTGCGGCCACGCTACTCACTATACATTATGGAGCATAGTGTGTGTGGAGGTCTTTTCATTCAGTGTGTGCGTGTAGCAATGCATACAGTGCCCATGAAAAAAAAAGGGGGAAAAAAATAATGTTTTACAGATCAATTTGAATGTGATGGAGATTCCTGCACAGTTTATATCACAAATTGTCTTGTTATCCGTTGAAATCTATCCAAAGACAACCGGTCGTCATGTTTTGGCTGTCTGTCTCTCGGATCTGTGATTATGCTCTCACTAGCAGGCACTACTATAGGACGTTAAGTATCGTCTCCGGATGTTTGTTTGAACTTTGAACTTTGAACTTCCTCCAGTCATGTGCCATGTCTAGGTAACCAAAATTCCCAATACTCAAACATTCCTGCCCCTCCTTGCCTTCCCTTTGCGGCTGGAGGTGTGCCCGTGGGCGTGTTGATGATGCGCTTTCCCTGTAATTGCTATCTTGCCCACACACGTTTGGGAAAGCACATAGCGGGTCCTCAGACCGCCCACTATAGGCCAATTCCGTTTGATAGAACGCGCACCTGTAATGGACACGTCAGGAGAGTGGAGCTGCCTGGACGCTCACAGGTCTCGTTCTCTCCTAATTCTCCACGAGTCTCTGTGATTTTCAATAGACAGCAGAAGTGAGAGTATCAATTCCTCATGCCAATTGTGTTTCTAAGATGATAGTCTATTATCTAAGAAGACGATGGCATGCGTCGTGCACATTTGCATTAGGGGAAGCCTTGCGGGGCGAGGCTTCCCCTAATGCAAATGTACACAGGGCGGACCCAGACTTCTTAACAAATTTTAAATGTTTTTTTTGTGGCTTTCGCCTTTATTTTATATTTTTTTATGGAGGGACAGACATTAGGCTGACAGGAAATGGGGAGAGAGAGATGGGGGGAAGACATGCAGTAAAGGCCGTCGGGATTGGGAGTCGAACCCGCGGCACACTGCGAGACTGGGCTACCAGCCAAGGTGCCTGGACCACTGAGCCATGGCCCAGGCTCAGACAACTATGTGTTGAAATGGGATAAGTGGGAGGCGCACACTGGAGGCACAGTCTAATTGTAAACTGAGCAGTCTATTATATGAACTGAATTTGAATTTACAAGAATATCCATCGCCTTATTATTTCTATTATTATTTTTATTTCGTTGTATGTATGTATGTATGTATGTATGTATGTATGTATGTATGTATGTTTTTATTTTTATTTTATTGTTTACTTTTGCATTCTGTTTTCCCTTTATTTCTGCGTTGTGAAGATTTTTTCTGTACCCTGTGATTGAAAAATAATAAAAATATTACCGGTAATCATAAAAAATAAAACGAATGAGTTGGGCATCTTATAATGTAGTAGACTCTGGAAAAGCATTCTAGCAGCCAGCTCATAGCATGGCTCGTTAGGCAATAGACTTTCAATCCATACCTCCTGGGTTCAAATCCTGCTCACGGCATAATTTTTGCCCACTGCAAACAACCTTTTTTTGTGGATGAAGTAAAGTTTGCTTTGGTCCGACACACACACACACGCACACACACATCACGCACACACTGTAACATACTGTGAGATCTGGCAGCTGTGAGGTAGATGGTAGCTCCACTCTATGGGGCCGTCATCCGTGCGCTGGACTCCAGCTATGGCCCCCATGGGTTTACCTGTGGTGATCTTGTACCTGCGCACAACAAACACACCGTCTCCGTCAGAACACCTCATACTGTATGTACAGTATACCAAACTGTTACCTTTCAGGATTTTCAAATTCAAAAGTATAAGAATGTAGAGGATGTGTGTGGGGAGGAATCAATTACGATTTCCTTAACCCTTTTTACTGACGAACCAACCACCTCCGGTTTATCTCCTAGACAAGGCGACGCTGTTAGATCGTAGCATAGCGCAATCTCAAACTGAATCAATATAAAACATTCAAAGATGGAGATCTCCGTCCATGGCACTTGAAAATAGCAGTTAATGTGTTAACACATTTTGCTGGGGACCCCCTGGAACCCCCCACCCTCCAGGACCCCTGTAACGTGTGGCGTCGTGTGCTACTCACATGGTGGTCTTGTTCCTGCGGGGTCCTCCGTAGGGCGTGAAGGGGAGACCCCCGGTGGCCACGTGGTAGAAGGTCACGCCAATGCTCCACAGGTCAACGCTCACGCCATACGCCCTCTGCTGGGGCTTACGGAGTACTGCGCGCTCATAAATGTCTGGATGCTGCATGCACACACGCACACACGCGCACACACAAACGTGCACACACACGCACACACACACACACATTTTCTAAATTGGAGAGAGCTAATGAAAGTTACATATATATTTAATTTAATTTAATTTAATTTAATTTAATTTAATTTAATTTAATTTAATTTAATTTAATTTAATTTAATTTAATTTAATTTAATTTAATTTAATTTAATTTAATTTAATTTAATTTAATTTAATTTAATTCAATTCTAACTGCAATGGTGAGTTTCTTCCACCGTTTGGGAGCCAGAAGGGAGAAGAGTCTGGGACATGCAGAGTGTTGTCCCAAACGCACAACAGCATTGCAAAGGATGTGCCATCTGTTGAGATTTGTATCTATTCAGAATTCAGTACAGCGGTTCCGTTATTTTGTCCACTAGAGGGCTCCCTAGTCTTCAGAATAATAATAATAATAATAATAAACTTTATTTATAGAGCACCTTTCATGACACGAGTTCAGCACAAAGTGCTTTACAAGACAACAAAGTATAAAAAATGTCAAACAACATAACAATCAAGGCATAATCAGTACAAAAAAACACCAAACGCAAATGCATATAAAGACAAAGAAGTAGGTAAAAACAGTGAGATTAAAATCAAAGGATTCAGCCAAATGCTAGAATAAAAAAAGTGGGTCTTAAGCTGAGTTTTAAAAACATCTAGCAAGGGTGCCAGTCTAAGGTGGATTGGAAGTTTATTCCAAACCGTCGGCCCGTGGAAAGAAAATGCTGCTTCGCCGTATTTTTTCAAAGCCATTTTTTGTGGCTTTTCAAGCAAGAATGGCGGTGGTTTGGTTTTAAAGTGTCAATGGGTCGGGACTTAAATCTATGAGCTAGCATGCAGCACGTTTAAACATGTCTTTGTGGTAGAGCCTTCGTCTCCTCCAGGCTGGACTACTGTAATGCACTTCTCATCAGGATCCCTAGCAAGAGCCTTCGGAAGCTCCAATACATCCAAAACAGCGCTGCTAGGATCCTGATGAGAGTGCGCAAACGAGAACACATCACACCCATCTCTCGCTCACTGGCTCCCCGTCGCATTCCGGACACAATACAAAATATCACTGCTCACCCACCAATGCGTCCATGGTAAAGCCTGTTCACAACCATAAGGCAGAGAGTGTATAGAAGAGAAGAGCCTGGTCACAACCATAAGGCAGAGAGTGTATAGAAGAGAAGAGCCTGGTCACAACCTTAAGGCAGAGAGTGTATAGAAGAGAAGAGCCTGGTCACAACCTTAAGGCAGAGAGTGTATAGAAGAGAAGAGCCTGGTCACAACCTAAGGCAGAAACGCTATCGCTAAGTGTGATGCATTTCGCGCAGATACAATATTTTTCCGACCAATCACAAGTCACAACACTTGTAAAGCATCAACGTCACTTCCTTGAGCGGTACTTCCGCCAAAATCCTGCAACTCCCGCCCCAAAAGAAATGATGATGGCGTCCGTCTACAGTGTAGGTCTTGCCCAGCGTGAGCAGTGATCGACTGTGCAATTAGTCTTTAACCCACAGGTCACAACCAATAATAATATTATCTGAACTGGGGATAGTTTAGTTTGTTGATTACTTTTGATGCAGCAATGACCTTTTTTCATTGGATTTATTTTCTTCTTCTTTTTTAGGTATTAAAAAAGGTATTAAAAATCCTTACAATTTCACACACATAATCATGTGGGGACTCCACTGAGTTAGAGTACTCAGCACTTCACAGATCATTTCCAGAAAGAATGTGGGTAAAAGGCTGTTAATTAGCTTCCAGTGAAACATTCCTTATGCCTTAAGAGAATTTAATTCTAATGCATACATTTTGCATGCCTTTTTTCCTCTGTGACTAAAACCTCCGTGGGTGTACAATACCTTTTCTTAATTAGGCGCACTGCGCAACAATTAATCCAGGCCGCTCATTTGGGGCCGATTCCCAGCTGCATCCCCTCTGAAAACCTTGCATCTCCATTTTACAACTTTGTTTTCTTTTCTTTTTCGCCGCAAATGAATGCCCTACTTCACCAAGAGTGTCGCACAAAGGCAGCGACAACAGCCGATCTACAAGTTCACAACGTGTCACAATGCGACACATTTTGAGCTCGTAGATCCATTTTACAACGTTTTATTTTTTTTCGCCGCAAATGAATGCCCTACTACTGTCGCACAAATGAAAACAGCCGATCTACAAGTTCACAACGCGACACATATCGAGCTTGCAGATCTGCTGTTTTCACTATTTCAATTTGTAATAAAAATAAAATAATGGACATACTGTACATGGTTTCCCCCGATGGAATGTTCTCTCATCTCACCTTACCAGATAGTCAGTATTCAGTAATTAAGTAAATGTACTCGGTTTCTTTCCACCACTGCATCTTACCAGATACTCTTCAGTACTTAAGTAAATGTACTCAGTCACTTTCCACCACTGCATCTTACCAGATACTCTTCAGTACTTAAGTAAATGTACTCAGTCACTTTCCACCACTGCATCTTACCAGCTACTCTTCAGTACTTAAGTAAATGTACTCAGTCACTTTCCACCACTGCATCTTACCAGATACTCTTCAGTACTTAACCCATTATAGGGCGGGAACCCCTTTTGGTGTTAGCATTATGCTATGCGTTAGCTATTGAAAAATCAAAGAACGACTGACATAGAAACATAGCTTTTTCAGAAAACTGTCAGGATGTAGAAGACATTTTTTAGAATCTGATCTCAGGTCAGAATGGGTCAAGTAAACGTACTCAGTCACTTCCCACCACTGCATCTTACCAGATACTCTTCGGTCCCGTAGATGGACATGAACTTCTCGTCGTCCTCGAGCTCTCGGGCGGCGCCGAAGTCGGTCAGTTTGTAGACGGAGCGCCCGTCGTCTCCGACCTGACGCATGATGTTCCCCGGCTTGATGTCGCGGTGCACCACCCCGTTGTCACGCAGATGGTTCATCCCATGCACTGGAAACACAAAGAGAGGGAGCGTTTGTTTCATATCAGGAGAGTAAAGACCACCACCCCGTTGTCACGCAGATGGTTCATCCCATGCACTGGAAACACAAAGAGAGGGAGCATTTGTTTCATAACAGGGGAGTAAAGACCACCACCCCGTTGTCACGCAGATGGTTCATCCCATGCACTGGAAACACAAAGAGAGGGAGCGTTTGTTTCATATCAGGGGAGTAAAAGACAACTAGAAAGAAACCTTACAAGTCGGTTCAGAACTGGAATTAAAAAAGATACGTAGTTTGTCTTAGCAAACGTGGGCTCGTTACTATTCTATACAGGTTGGGAGATGCAGATGCAATAAACTTACACTTGGTTGCATGCTGAAAATAGCAGATCTACAAGCTCACAACACGTCACGCTGTGACGGGTATATATATATAAAAAACTAAACTAAACAAAAAACTATATATACTGTATATATATAGTTTTTTATTGGGGACAGTTAAGCAGTACATCTGACAAGAAAATCTTTGCACATAGTCATCCATTTTATTCTCTTAGCCAACTCTTGTCGTGACAAATCATGACAACAGACACAATATTTTGGACCAAACAAATAATTACAAGAAGAAAAACAACAAAAAAGTGTTGTAACCTGCCGTTTCTTTCTATTTTCTAATTCTTTGTTTGGCCGAAAAATTGTGTTTGTTGTCATGATTGGTCACGACAAGAGTTGGCTTTGTCCGCGGCGTAAACGTCTTTAAATAAATACTTTCTGAAAAGTCTATGAGGAAAATGAACTGGGATTTATTTTCCGGGTCTC
>NC_139703.1:21374669-21537210 GCF_964188405.1 Protomyctophum parallelum | reverse complement strand
GTCGTCTCTGTCGGGTGGAAGAGAAAATAGCAAAAGTAGCAGATCTAGGGGCTGCAGTGGCTCAGGGGGTAGAGTTGCCGGTAGAACGGCCGGATGGGAAAACCGTGAGGCTCCCAGTTCAATCACGGTTCTTGAGCAAGACGTTAAAAGGCGCACCAATTTGGTTACACCAACCTGCACATCAGGAGCAATAGGCCTATCTCACAGCCCTTCCTCGCCCCCTTTCCCCGCCACCTTTTCTGAGCTAATGGTGTTGACGTGACGTCACTCCATAGACATTACATGTTCAAAGACCTACATTCAGAAGCAGGTAGGGATGTAGCTCTGGTCCATAGCCTTACACATGGACCAGAGCTACATCCCTACCTGCTTTCTCTGCATCCAAATGTTACAATGTAAAAGACCAATATTATTATGAAGAAAACAAGATAGTACGACCGCTAAAACAAATAGAATAAAGTTTACCTTCAGAAAAAGCGTTGTTTATGGCTTCTGAATGTAGGTCTTTTAACATGTCTATGGAGTGACGTCACGTCAACACCACCACTAGGTCTGGAAAAGGGGTGTGGAAAGGGGCGGGGAATGGCTGTGAGATAGGCCTATAGAGCGTCGCAGTCCCGCCCCCTCGAGAGACCTGGAAAATAAATCACCGTTCATTTTCCTCATAGACTTTTCAGAAAGTATTTATTTAAAGACGTTTACGCCGCAGACAAAGCCAACTCTTGTCGTGACAAATCATGACAACAAACACAATTTTTCGGGCTGAACAAATAATTAGAAAGAAGAAGAAAACGGCAGGTTACAACACTTTTGTTTAGTTTTTCTTCTTTGTAATTATTTGTTTGGTCCAACATATCGTGTTTGTTGTCATGATTTGTCACGACAAGAGTTGGCTCTGTACGACCCGCTTATAAGGTCTTTAAATAAATACGTTTTGAAATGTCTATGGGAAAAATGCATTGGAAACTATTTCCTGGGCAGTCGCCGTTCTGAAAGGGGGCGGGACTGCGACGCTCTATTAGGGGTTCAGAGTCTGAACCCATAATTGCGCCTGATGTGCAGGTTGGTGCCTTGCATGGTTGCCTTACTTGCCTCCGCCATCTATGTATGTGCACTTAAGCCTCTCCAGCTGATCCAAAATGCCGCAGCTCGCTTGGTCTTCAACCAGCCAAAATTCTCACATGTCTCCCCCCTGCTCCGCTCCCTCCACTGGCTCCCGGTCGCTGCCCGCACAGAATACAAAACTCTGATGCTGGCATTCAAGGCAACCAAAGGTATGGCTACCCCATATCTTGTATGATTGAACCCTACAAACCCTCCCGCGCACTCAGATCAGCCACGCAGGGAAGCTGGAAGTACCCTCACTAAAATCGCCGGGACAACGCTCCACACGTCCCAAACTCTTCTCCCTTCTGGCTCCAAAACTGTGGAATGCACTTCCCATTGCAGTCAGAACTGCAGCATCACTCCCAATCTTCTGCCGTAGTCTGAAAACCCACCTTTTTAGACTCCATCATGGCCCATAGCACTTACCCTACCCCCTTAGATAGCATTTCTGTAGACTTAGATAGCATCTGATACAGACTTATAGCATGTTATGTAGACGGCACTATAATTGCATTGTATATAGTCCTAGCACGCCATAGTACATATGTATAGCATAGTAGTATATATATACCGGTATATAGTTTATATGTATAGTCTCATAATATAGATATTCCACTGTTACTTTCTTAGCTTACGCATGTTTTATGATAAATGCTTTTGTGATGTATTTCCCATGCTTTTGTTCTTGATTATTGTAAGTCGCTCTGGATTAAGAGCGTCTGCAAATGCCTAAATTGTAATTGTAAATTGAATGTAAAGTTCTTTGGATAAAAGCACTATATAAATGTACCATTTTACAAGCTGGAAATGTGTCGCTTAGGAGCTTGTGGATCTGCTGATTTTGATGTGTGCTGTCTGTGTTTACCTCCTCCACGGCAAACAGCCTGACGATATTGTTGTGGTTCAGCTTCCTCAGCATCTCGAACTCTCTCATCTGGACCTCGTACGGACGGCTGTAACTCTGGATGGTGAACACCTTCACTGCTACCTGTTCCCCTGTCCTCTACACACACACACACACGCACACACACACACACACGATCCACATCAAAGCCCAAATGGTTACATTTAAACCCCAGCGTCCGTATTAAAAATATCGACAAGCTCTCTCCCTTTTCCCGGTGTTTCGCACAGGTGGGCGGGGGTTTGAGGTTAGGTTTAGGCATAGTTTATGTGAGGTTAAAGAAGCAATAATATGGCTACCTTGTTGCGTGCCTTGTAGACGCTGGCGGTCGCACCTTGACCCAGGACATCCTCTACTGACCACAGGAAGTTGGCTGTACTGGCCGTGGTCATCTCTCTCTCTCGCACACACACACGCACACACACACGCACGCACACATGCGCACACACACACACACACACACACGACCCGCGCTGTCAAAGACAGTAACACATACTCATTAAGAAGGGTGGAGCCAAGTTTGGAGAAGAAAGCAGCATGACGTCCGGAAGGTTCGCAGAAATTGAAATTGAACTTGCCTGGGCCGGCCTAGCGGTCCGGGCACCTAGGCTGCTAATCCAGCCTGACAGCTTGTCGCGGGTTCGACTCCCACTCCTGACGACCTTTGCTGCGTGTCACTCCCAAGTCCCCATCTCTCTCCTCTACCCCCTTTTCCTGTCTGCATATATCATTCATACCTATCAAATAAAGGCAGAAAAAGACCCAAAAAATATCTTCAACCCTTCGGGTGTTACATAAGCCGCTCTAGCCCCGGGCCCCACAACCTGCGGAGTGTCAACTTCATAGGCATCACGCTGGACTCAGTCTCCTACGCGGGACGGCTGAGCCCAGACAGAGTCAACCACCTACTGAAGTTTTGGGCACGGTTCAAGACGGGTCGCACACGCTTGGAACATGCCTACAAAATGGCCGGCCTCATGGCTTCGACCGTTTCCTTGGTACGACTATAGGCAGACTACACATGAGACATTTTCCAGCAGTGGCTGAGGTCTCTGCCCAACCAAGTTCACACAACGACTCGTGAAAGTGTCTCCGACCTGCACGCTGGCCCTGAAATCGAACAGGAGTGTCCTGACAGAAGGGGTTCCTCTGACCAGGAAGGTCACTGGTCACCACGGACGCCAGCCTCTCGGGGTGGGGGGGGGGCCAGTGGCCACCCACGAAGGCAGATCGGCCAGAGGAGCGTGGGACGGAGCCCTGCGCTGCGGTCCGCCCACATCCACTATCTGGAACTCCTGACGGTCCTCCTCACGCTGCGGGAGTTCGAACCGTTCATCGAGGGTCACCACGTCTTGCTGCGTACCGACAATAAGTGACTTTCCTTCTCGAGTCGCTCAATTAACTGAGGTTACTAAAGTAACCCGAGAGTTTTCTCATGCCGATAAAAGCTCCTTTGGATTGAATTGTAACACCAACAAAAAAAGTAACTACAAGAATATTGAAACAAACTTGACCACTTGATCAGAGTAAATGCAGAAAAATTATAAATTATTTATTTACGTTTTTTTATAAAGCAACGGTTGTTCTCAACCAGTGTGGTCCGGGGACCACCAGTGGTCCGTGAGGGGTGTTCCAGGTGGTCCCCAGCTAAATGATGGAGAGTTGGTAACCAAATGGACCCTTATAGATCTTTGAAATGAACCCATTCTACATACCATGAAAAATTAATTTCAATCATCAACCAATTAACCAACCAACCAACTATCAATCAATCAATCAATCAATCAATCAATCAATCACTCTTGACCCTTGTTATGGGTAAGGTTTCATTTTACACTCTCAACTTCTCAAGAGTTAAAGTATTGTTAAACGTCTGCATTACTACATTTACAAGAAGTCTACAGAATTAGATAAAGTAGAAGAATTGTTATTTTATATCAACGTTTGCCTGCATGGTAACAACATCAATACAGCATGGATTTGTGGACTAAATCCTATCCACGGTACCACCAATATTTCCCGAGTGGCTAAATCTCATCAAATGACGAATACATAATGGACCTTGATATGAAAAGGGTTGAAACCCGCCACTGCTATAAAGTCTATAACAGTCTGCGACAATGCAAGGCTCTTCAGATACTACTGTATAACAAGCCTTACCTGTGTAGAATGAACAAACAGCTCCTGTAAATGTAAAACCTTCTGTAATGAAGTAAAATAAGTTGTATTCTAGGCTACAGGCTGGCGCAGTGGCACCAGACCCTGGGCACAGTAGGTACAGTTACAGTGTAGTTGGAGATTTTGGTTATCGGGAATCTAATGAAATTTAGCCTGAAACTTTAAGAATGACATGACTTCCTCGTTCAGTAGTGTTTAGTAGAACCTATAAGAACCCAAAGATCCATTCACTTTGCATGTTTGCATATCCGGCCTGGACAGGATACGGAAACAGTCCATGTTATGTGTATGCATGTGTCTGCTTCTGCTTTGGCAATGTAAACGTATGTTTTCTCATGCCAATAAAGCCCTTTGAATTGAATTGAATTGTGTCTGCGGTGAAACAACCGGATGGCGTGGGCGGGCTCTAGACCAGAAGTTGTTTGTTATCAACAGAATGAGAGAAAAAAGGCTTTCGCTTTCCACACGTAACTGCGGAAAGCCTAGAATGACGCAAGGTTAAGTTTAGCCCAATAAGAAGCGCTTTGTGGTTTTATTTATAACCATCTTCAGCATATTATTATGCCGAGGTCGGAACAGTGAGTCAATCATTGGTAGATTACATAATCCATATAGCAGCAATATTACCGTAGATTGAGTGAAGGGAATTGAAGATATTATAGCTAATCTCTTGCTGTGCCTGTGCATTGATGACACCTAGCGGTAGGCTAGGGTGGCTGTGGGTCAGGAGGTAGAGCAGGTCGTCCAATGATCCCTGGGTCGGCGGTTCGAATCCCGGCTCCTCCTGTCCACATGTCGAAGTGTCCATGTAATGGGCAGTGTGAATGTGGGAAGTGAGGACGCTGGCGTCGACTGTTCTCCGCTTCACCTCCCAATATGTGAATGAATGAACCATAAAAGCACTATAAAAATGCAATTAATTAGGCTAAATGATCAAATGCTGTATCAATTTTGTTAAAACAATAATGATGATCTCAAATAACGTATCGCAAGGCTACATGGTATTTCAATTATCTTGGCTTTTAGCGATAATAATCAGTCCAAAGCAATGATATATATATATATATATATATATATATATATATATATATATATATATTTATAGCAAGCAATATTCATTAAAAAAAAATCTACTACAAGAACTACACATTTAATTATATAAGGCCTTGATTAAACTACTATTGCTATTACTGTACAATATTGTACAAAAAAGAGTGTACCTCTGCAATGTACAACATTGTATATACAAAGTAACATTTTGAACACAGGATTATCCAATAATACAGAGACAACTATAAATAGATTTGACGTTACAGTCATTTTTTTCTCTCTTATCTTTTTTAGTTCTGCTGTTTTCAAACTAAAAAAATGCATATTTAACAATAAGTCAGTTCCAACCAAAAAAACGAAAACAAGTCATCATCCCCATCCACACACCGGGTTTTGCTTCAAGTGCACAATAATGATTGATATGAAACTGAGAAGGTTGGTGACAGGAAAATCTCCCAGCTTTCTTCACAGCCCAGCCATGGGCCCAAGCAAGCAAGCAAGCAAGCAAACCAACCATACACTCACTCACGTACGTGTGGGGCCTTCAATGTTCTTCAGGCCAACAACCCCTTTAGCTAGAGAGAGAGAGAGAGATGAAGCAGGGACCCCCCCACAATATTGGTTTTATGTTAAATGTGTGTTTTCAGACCACCATTTAACCATGCACTCAAAACGTGACCTTTGGCTCTGTACTTGGCTGGTCTGCTATTTTTTCCCCCTGTAGTCCTACACGCCAAATCTCTTCGCAGAGAATAGACAATCTGTGCGATGCGTTGGGAGCTTACAGATGGGCTCACCCCCGAAAATAGGGATGCTAGGGTTCAAGCAATATGGGAACCCATAGGCAAAAAAAACAAACATCTTGAGAGATTAGGGTTGAAGTGGTTAATGTAAAATAAATAAATAAATGAAGTCCCTATCACACAAAGATTTTGATGGCCCTCTACAGTATCTCTGAGGACCCCCTAGGGGGTCCCAGACCCCCTGTTGAAGACCCCTGACTTAAACCATAATTATGTGTCAATCGTGTGCTGTAAATGTCACGTAACGTCAGTTTCTGAACGTAAACCATGAGGTTGGTTTGTCTATTGGCTGAGTTTTACATAGGCAGCGGCTCAATTTACATATAAGACAGAGACGCCATCCTATACCACACTGGATTTGTTTACATTCAGTATGTATGTTAAATGTATATATATCTGCCCTCTGTAATTTATCTTTTCGTTCCCACAACAATATACAGAGAAACATGGCATATTTTGGACTATATTACTTGCAGGCAGCACACTTAATGTATTTTTATTTCCTTTGTTGACTTATATTTTATACTTTTCTGACTGTTTAGTCTGTTTTAATGTTAGTTTTACCCTCTATCATTATTTTGCACAATTTATTTGTTTCTTAAAACAAAGTTAATTTAAAGTTCTATGTTCCAATAATATAGCTATGGGATAATAATCATATTGTCGGGCACAAAACTCCCATCTCCATATTTAAGCTTATAACTTTGTTTAATAAATCAGTGCTAATGAACAGCCTTTATGTCGGTCTGTGGGTTTATAAATCACTGCTGTTGAACAGCCCTTATGTCTGTGTGGGTTTATAAATCAGTGCTATTGAACATTGTGTCTGTGTGGGTTTTACAAATATTGATACAATGAAATGTATTAAAAAGTGCTTCTTACTAAACCGCCTAACTCCATTGGATCCTCAAGGCTCAAACTGTTGTTCAAACACCACTGATATACTTTGGCATATCTAAAATAGATCTACAAGGTTGGAAACAAGCCACCATTTGGCGGACGCGGACGCGCGGGGTATTTGACAGGGGCGGGTGGAGGTGCCGCGCGCTCAAATACGGAGCATGTCAAACAAAGCACTGCGCATTCAGTGGCCTCTCCAATATGACACAGTCACAGTGCATGCATCATCTATATCAGAGGTTCCCAAACACCGGTGCCGGTCCGCGGGACACGTGGCACTGGTACGCAAGAGGGGAATTCTAAGTTTTGCGTCGTTTAAAAATGTCCAATCTTTGGTATCTTTAGCAGCAGCAGCTGTAGGCTATTTTGTGAAACCAAACGCTACACGCGGTTCCGGTACAGGATTATTATTTCATGTGAATCATGTCAAAATGAAAAGATGATGTTATCCAGGTAAAGTAGTGGTATTGGCACACAGCGCAGCAGCAGTGCAGCACACAATAAGAGATATAACATTATTATTCTCCTCCTCCTCCTCCAACAACTCGATAACGTTCTCATGTTAGTTTGTTACTCATTTTCTGAGCCATGCAAATAAACAACAACCCGCACTGACCGGAGACGGAGAGGTTCATGTGCCCTGCGCGTAAAGCTTAGCCAGAAACAGACAGTCATTGCGTCAGCATGAATGTAGCCTCGGGAACCCAGACGTTATATTTCCAGCACGGAGGTGAGGGGGATATCGTTTGGGGGTAACGTTTGCGTGCTTCTATCTGTTACTTCTCTGACACAGCGCAGTTCAAACAGACTTCAGCCAGTCAATAGTGGGACACCGCGCGCTGAGAGCCACATAGCCTACACAGCTGCATTTGGTTTTTAATTAAGGGCGCGTTCTGAATGCAATGAAAAAAGAAAAAAAAAAAAAAAAGAAAAAAGCTCAACTTTCGACTCGCGCTGCTGCGAGTCGACTCGTGACTCGTTTATCGATAAATCGATAAATCGATTTTTTGATGAATGCCCTAATGCATTGTGACCTTGTAGATCTGCTATTTTCAAACACTTTGTCCAAAATAGGGACACCTGGATGAAAGTTTTTAAGTGTGCCCAAAGCACACCCGGGCTTCCCGCTTCCCAGTTCCCATAGACGTTTTTATATCGCGTCAAATAAGAACTGTGTTCCAAAAATAAACAAACGCTCCCGGCGGCTTGACTCATATGGATTATGTAAAATCAACTGACAGCGAGAAACCGCTAATGTTATACCACCGCCAAATTAGTTACATTTTCACCAAAATCAGACTATCAAAATAATATGAGTGATGAAGAAGTGACGTCAGGACTTCAGTGCCCTATTATGTTACATTTAACGGACAGTAGGCTACAGTTTTTCTTCATCTTCATTTGATGCCTTTAGCCTACAGCTCGTCCCTCACTCTGCCCAGGTACAGTATCCTAACCTGTGGGAAACAACACAACAACATGTCTGACTATCCATTTCAGGTCACATGAAATCACTAGTCCTACAGCAGTGTTTCTCAACGATTTCAGGCCACAACCATCCCCCCCCCCCCCCCCCCTCCCAAATAATCCTATTTGAACTTAGGACCCCCCAAAATACTATTTGAACTGAGGACCCCCAAAAAATGATCTTATTTGAAATTCAACCCCCAAAAAATAATCATTTAAAACTGGGGACCTCATAAAACAATCAAAATTCCTTAAATTGTCTTGAAGCTTGTCTGTTACCTTCTGGGACTCCTGGTCGGGGAGCTGTGGGGAGAAGCCCATGGTCGACGACGTCACAACCTTCTGGTAGAGACGCAGCAGAGCTCTGAAGGCGTGGCTCTCCAGGGAGTTGGCTGCTACGGTGCTGCTGCTGCCAGCAGCTTTCACCCGAACCGTGACTTCATCCCGAGAGAACTCTGGCTCTAATGACACGCTGTACTTTGTCTTGATGTTCGCCAGCACCCTGTCAAACGTCATAGTCATTGCCATCCAGTGGCTCTGATGCATGGGCAGCCCGCCGGAGACCGACGGGTCCTTCCTGAACATGCCGATCTTCGGTGCAGCTGTAGCTCCTCCAGCCACCGCGGCTGTCATGTTACGGTCTTTGTACACGTCGTGAATCAGCCTCTGCATCTCTTTACTGAGTGTGTTCGTCAGATGACCCAACGCTGTCCTCGCAGTCCCCACGTATGAAGATGGATGGACACTGACCTTTGTCCAGTCCTTGATGGATACAGGGATGTTGATGGGTGTAAAGTTCTGGAGAAGTTGGAGGTGGTCTTCAGTGTGTGAGAGCTGCTTCAGCTCAGAGCTTCTCTTCTCCAACTGAGTGATTTCCTGTTGCAGCTCTTTGATGAAAACGTCAGCCTGTTTCTCTGTTGTTTTCTGCTTATGTTCGATCACATTCCTGACCTCAACCTGGCTTCTCTGAATACAGCTGATCAGAGCAGTGAAGACCTTCGCACTGTCTGCTATCTCTCTGTCTGCAGCTTTCTTGCTGAGCTCTACTGATTGTCTGGCCTCGGAAATCTTCACTTGTCTCTCCCGTATCATCAGCTGAACTTCAGCCTCTGTCTTTCCCAGCTCAGCCTTCTTCCCGTCATATGCCTCTTTCAGAGATACGATTTGATGTAACTTGTGGTCCGACTCAGTGCAGAACTGACAAACACACACAAGGTCAGTCTTACAGAACAGCTCCAGAGGTCTATCATGTTTCTGACACATAATGTCTTCCAGGTTCTTCACAGGGTCGATTAGTTTGTGTCGTTTAAACGCTGTGGCTCTCAGATGAGGCTCCAGGTGAGTCTCACAGTAGGAGGCCAGACACACCAGGCAGGACTTCAGGGCCTTGGATTTTGGCTCAGTACAGGAATCACAGGACACTTCATCTGGTTTAGCAGGTTCTTGGTTGGTGATGGAATTCCTGAACTGATCAGCCATCTCAGAGAGGACTTTATTAACGGAGCATTCTGGTCTCTTATAGAAGGTTTTGTTACATAGTGGACACTTACACACAGATTCACTGCTGTCCCAGTGCTGTGTGATACAGGCGTTGCAGTAGTTGTGTCCACATGGAGTGGTGATTGGATCAGTGAACACAGACAGACAGATCGAACACAGGAACTGCTCTTCAGACAGCAGACTGCTGGCAGACGCCATTTCTACACACTGGGAATGGAAACAAAAGTTGTGTTTTTGAATGATACTTGATGAAACCTTGATTCATAGAATAGTGTATATACAATACATTTTGTATTGACTAAATACTAAAATTGTCGTTCTGATAAATAGAAATGTATCATGGACTTAAAATGTAATTTATTTCCCCATACGTGCATACTGTGCTTTCAACGCTGAAATAAGTGTTTTTTCAGTGCGTTTTTTTCAGCAGCCACATCTTGATCTGTTCAATCATCTGCGCACTTATATCCTATTTCCACCCATGTACAGAACTGTTTATAAACATGTTTTTAACTGATTTCTCCCCGCTTTTACTGTATACAGGCAATACACAATTTAAAGTAAAATAATTTAGTGAAGTGACATGGTATTTAAGCCATGCCCATAGCCTACTAATGATGAAGCTGGAATTTTCACAATAGGGGAGAAGCTTGTTACGCACGCCATTGCTCCATTGATCATAGTTCATACTATATGCACACATGGCATCAACGCATGGTGTTGTGTGCAGGCAGCCAGGCACCCCACACTTTGTCTTTCTTTTATCTGTATTGTACTGTGTTTTTGTATGGACGTGGTGTTGGGTGCCTGCACATATGCACACATGGCATCAACGCATGGTGTTGAGTGCAGGCGCCCCACACTTTGTCTTTCTTTTATCTGTTGTACTGTGTTTTTTTATGGACGTAGGGATGGGTGCCTGCCTGCACATATGCACACATGGCATCAACGCATGGTGTTGTGTGCAGGCGCACACTCTTTCTTTTATCATTTACTTTTTAAGAGCCTGCCTGCCTGCTTTTCTCTGTCCGATGAAGCTTTTATTAACTTATAAAATTTGACCGATGTCCGTGTGTATACAGCTCCATCTCAATGAATTATAATATTGTGTAAAAGTAAATTTTCTTCCGTAAAAACAAATCAAAAAGTGAAACTTTCATATATTCCCAATTCATTGGGCATAAAGTAAGTATTTAAAACCTTTTTTTTGTTTTAATCGTGATGATTATTGCATACGGTACAGCTCATGAAAATAAAAAAATCCTATCTCAACAAATTTGAATATTTTACGAGATACCACTAAAAAAAAAAAAAATTTTAAAACAAGAAATGTCGACCATCTGAAAAGTATATTATTGTATGCAGTCAATACTTGGTCTGGGCTACTTTTGAACAAATTACTTCATCAATGGGGCGTGGCATGGAGATGATCAGCCTGTGGCACTGTTGAGGTTATGGAAGGCCATGAGGTTTGTTTGATAACAGCCGTAAATTAATTTGTATTGTTGAGTCTCATGTCTCACACCTTCCTCTTGACAATATAACCTATCTCTGTGGGGTTCAGGTCAGGCCAGTTCGCTGGTCAGTTAAGCACAATAATAGGGTCAGTACACCAAATACTAGTAGTTTTGTCTCTCTTCATGCCTATGCATGGAGAGGTCCTTGGCCTGAAAAACATTGAAGACCCCTGGTATAGGATATGCCTTTCAAAGTAACCCGAGATGGGCCACCCATAAAGTAGGCTACAGTTTGATGTTGATACGAGCACAAACTCGCCCAGCTATACCTTTGATATCAATATAGGCCTATGCCAGCCTGAGCCAGCCATAAATAAAAAAATAAAAAAATAATATTAATAATAATAATAATAACTAGATAAAGTCCCCCTCGGGGCACGGGTCTCCACCAGGGCAGGTCAGGTTAAGGCCTCATGGTGGCGCTATAATAGGCCATGTGAAAAGGGTGCAATTTCTTCTTACGCCTTGGATGGCAATTGGATGATTTGAGGCATTTTGTTCCAAAAATGTGTTTTTAAAAATCCACCTGTTGGTGGCTCTATAAAAGGGCAATGTGAAAAGGGTGGGATATATTCCTCGGCCTAGTAGGAAAGTCTGTGAAAGATTTCGCGTAAATTGCACGCTGCGTTCATAGTTTGAGGCTTTTTGTTCAAATTGGGCAAAGCCTGCCAACTTTGAAAGCCAATGTTAGCCAATTAGGATGGAATATGAAATATCGGACAGATCCTTCTTGAACACATGACTATAGAAATAGTGTTTTTGGAGAGAATCTGGAGGAGTAAAAATAGTTTTTCCTGGTGGCGCTATAACAGTTCGTGGAAAATCGACCGGGTTAACGGTGCCGGAGATTAGCTGTACACAGACGGACGGACGCAGACACACACGGACGGACACACACACACACACGGATGCAGTGCAAAACATATACTCTCTCTCTCCATGCCTTCGGCCTGGTGGAGAAAATAACAATAAATAAAGAAATAATCACGATATTGGTTATTTGATCCCATTATAGGCAGCCTTGGATTACAAGATGGTCGTGAGTGACAGCTAGATGCAGTCTCTTGAAAATTGTATCATCAAGGCTAGCCCTGGAACATGACTGCCATGATGATTATCATGACAGTCATGTTCCAGGGCTAGCCTGCTCCACTTTACATTGTGCAAATGCAACGGCAGTAAAGTGCAGGAGGCTATTAAGGCTATGATCCCAATTATGATTTTAAACCAATTCGAATGCCATTTTAACGTGACGTATGCTCCGATATGTTACAGCACTTGTTTGGTCTATATTCTGAAAACATCATAGTCTAAGTATTTAGATGACTATTATTGGTAGCCTGGTAGGAGACTCACTCAGTCACTGTGTTCGTGGTGTTCCAACAACTTCCAGATAAATGAAAGTGAAAGCGTCACAGTCTAAAAACACATGACTGGTGAGGATTCACTTTGGTGTTTGCATATCCGCTCTAGAGTGCAGGATACGGATACATGGTGTACAATAAATCACATCGTGTGCCGTTGGGATTCCGGCATGTGTTTATTTATATTATGTAGCCCATAATATATATTATATAATGTATTGTAGCCTATATTTTAAACTGTCATTTGTAGAGAACAGCGTGCATTTTGTGTGGTGGTGATTGCTGATCGAGCGTTACAGTTTGTGGGTGGGTTAGGAGCATCTAAAATGAAAGATCTTCTCTGTCAATCAATGCCAAACACCTTTTGAACTTTGTTCCTGCTGCCCATAAAACGCTGGTACACGACCATAGAGCTAGTACAGGCAGGAATGAATGCAGTCCACTAAGGGGCACTGTAACACAGGGGAAACAACACAATGTATCTAAAATACTACTGCTAAGAGGATTTAAACCCTTCATACTCAAGGATGTAAAGCCTTCATATTAGCCTACTCAATGCATTAAAAACATTGATTGATTGATTGGTTGGTTGAATGATTGATTGATAACTGTATTAACAGTTTGCTAAATAGTACAGTGGTATAAAAGTATAGGCCTACAATGCTGTTAAAAGGATTAGGCCTAAACAAAATAAATGTTAGAGAACCACTGTCCTTGTGAACTCCTAATAATCCAAATAAAAATAAGAACATCATTTTGTGTGTAAAAAAACAATACAAATACATAAAGAAAAATCTAAAATGTGCCACAGACAAGGACAAATCAACATAAATTGCCCAGTTTGGGACCTTGGAAGTCTTGCCACATACACATTTGTTCATGAATCAGCCCATGAGTCAGTGTCCTGTTTTATAACTGTTCTATGAACTATGAGTTTCTACATTCACATTATTTGTGTTGTTCAATTTATTGGCAAATATTCTAAAATGAGTGATGATTTAAAACAACCCCCAGCCCCCCCCCCCCCCCCCTATAGCTCCAGGATTGGGGCAACTTATGAACAAATAAGTAAAATGATGAAAATAAAGGAGATGACAGTAACACTGAAGTTGACACATTGCTCCAATAATACTAATAATAAATCCTTGTTAAAAATGTTTTTTAGTTCCCTTTTAAAAGCGTCAACAGACTGTGGTGCTCTCAGATGGTCAGGGAGGACATTCCACAGCTGAGCAGAAGGCCTGGTCAGTCCCCCATGGTCTTGTCATGTCACATATGACTCAATATATGACATGTGATGATGATGACAGTGATGAGGAGGAGCAGCATCTTGCAGTTCCTCCGCCAGTACTTCCTCTTCACCTTCCAGGTGATGGTCTGGAGCTGCATCCGGGATGTGGTACTATAGTCAATCAGAGAAGAAGGGCTGGACTTTTGCCTTTGAAATGTTTTGTAGTTTCTGAGTTATTTAACTTAAACGCCCAATGCATTCTCAATGGCAATATAATAGCACAAATATGCTACTAGTCCTACATACTTACACCTAGAAACCTGGCCCATTCCAACCTATTTAGGTTAATTTTACGGTGGCCATGTTTGCCTGAAAAGGAATCTTTGAAATGTCTCATAGTTTTAGAAATATAGTGCTTTCAAATTTGAGAAATGTATAATGGGGCTCAATATAGGGTTAGGGTAGGATATTGGCACGTCAAAAAAGCACTTTCACCTAGAAACTCCATTCACACTTTTTATCAGCTTTCTGTGGAGACACATAATGGAACTTTTTACTTTGAAATGTTATGTAGTTTCTTAGTTATTTAACTTAAACGTTATATAATTCAGCTTTCTGTGGAGACACATGTTGGAACTTTTTAATTTGAAATGTTTTGTAGTTTCTGAGTTATTTAACTTAAACGCCCAATGCATTCTTAATGGCAATAGCACAAACTTTGGCATGCTACTACATACTTACACCTAGAAACCCCATTCCAACCTATTTAGGTTCATCTTACGGTGAACATGTTTGCCTGAAAAGGAATCTTTGAAATGTTTCATATAGTTTTAGAAATATAGTGCTTGCAAATTTGAGAAATGTATAATGGGGCTCAATTGCAGATCTTGGCACGTCAAAAAAGCACTTTCTCCTAGAAACTCCATTCACAGTTTTTATAATTCAGCTTACTGTGGAGACACATGCCGGAACTTTTTTACTTTGAAATGTTTTGTAGTTTGAGTTATTTAACTTTTTAAATACAAACGTTTCAAAGGTTCCCCTTCCATGACCATCATCATCCATCACCATTCTACCATCTCAGAAACATCTGAAACATTTTCTAAATATGAATTTAAGCACATGCTACTTGTGTCTCATTTTAATTCAGTCATGCTAGTGTTAATGGCTCAATGTTTACAATGTTACAGCTGGGCAACCACAGCACAATGGGTAAAGTGACTGCCTCATAAGCACAATGTCAGAGGTAGGCCTATGGGTCCCCAGCAGGTAAAAACTGCCGGATGCTAACTTGCAACTTAACTAGGCTAAACAAATCAATGTAGCATGTGATGTATCAAACTAGGGCCTTTTTATGAGGCTGAATCCATTCCAAGCATTAGTTTTGCAAAACAAATAAAACACACTCCTTGGGATATAAACGGCCATAGGTACTTGCCCAAATGTGCTGAAAGATGGCTATGGCTGTTTTTAACACAATGAGAATGGGAATGGATTCAGCATCATGGAAACCCCCTAATGCTTGGAATGGATTCAGCATCATGAAAACCCCATATGGCACATGCTACATAAAGCATGATGATATTTTGAATTATATTTCATAGTCTCATATTTTGAACCTACTTCTGTAGCCTGTAGGTTGTTAATGGTGTGGTCTATGCCAATTATGAAAATTGCTCAACATATATGTTGATAGTTAGCATCCGGCAGTTTCTACATGCTGGGGACCCATACTCAACATTTCTATCATAAAACGTGGTGTACTCAACATGCCTTGGTAGTCGGTTCTATGGACTACCAAGTGGACTATCAACAGAGAATTGAGGAGAAAATAAATCATAGTAGGCCTACAGTCAACCTAATTTGATCTACAACATGCTGATTTGTAGTAGAAAATGCCTCCCAAATTCACTGGGTCAGTCCTTTCAGACTTCTTACATTAGTTGTTCACATTTTACAGGTTAATGTGGAAAATCAGGCAACATAAAAGCTTTGCTGCCACCATGTGGTGACAATGGACAATCGCAGAATGCATCAACAGTGATATGCGCTTTATTTTTGGAAATCTCTATGGGAAAAATGAATGGCGTGAATTTGAGTGGAACCACATAATTGCTGCCACTGCTATGCTCTACTATTTGCACACATTTCAACCAACTTTAAAACAAAGTTAATTCAATAAATAACAGCGTGGTGATAAAACAATTAACCCAACGTTTTATTGTACAAATTGCAATTTAACATATAAGCAGAACATATTCCACTTGCTGAAAAATAATAGTAATTCCTCTGTTAAAACAGAGTGTTCAGTTTTAGTCATTTTAGAAAAATGTGATCTTTGAACATAATTGTCGTTAGAAACTCAGTTGAGATTATTTACATACAACATACGATGATTGGGTGTCTTATAAATACAAAGCTGACCGGAGTCCCCCAGGGGCCTGTACTAGTCTCCCTCATTTTCACCACGCCTCTCTACACTAAATATCTTCGCAGAAAATAGTCGAAAAGCTTTATAGATCAGTGGTTCTCAAAGTGGTCAAAATGTCGAATAATTTAGATTTCTTTCTTTTTCTTTTACACAATCATCTTCAATTATCTTTAAAGTCTTCTCTTCGGGGGTCCGCGGCTACATAAATATCAATTTGGGGGTCCTTGACGTGAACAAGTGTTGAGAAACACTTTTTGGAGATTTTGGTCTGGGGACCACAAGTGGTCCTTGATTGGAACATGGGTTCCAGGTGGTCCCAATGCAGCTAAATGATGTAATGTTGGTAACCTACACAATTAGAGAATGTGTAGAATAATTGCTATTTTTGATTGCCTGATTGAGTGTTTGCCTGTTATCTCTCCTAATGGTACCAACATCAATACAGCATGGAATTGTGGACAAAATCATATCTGGAAAAAAAAAAAAAAATAATCTGAGGCTAAATGTCACAAATGATGGTCCATGGCTCGACTAATGCCAATAAATAATAGAGCTTGATATGAAAAAGGCTGAAAACCACTGATATAACAGAAGCAATATGATGAGAGGCAACTGGGTGTGAGTTTTGGGACATTAAACAGCATTAACAAATACAAATAAAACATTCGATTAACAATCCAAAAAAAAACGCTCCTCACAGAACACACACTTCCTGTTGGAACAGACAAGTTACTGTCCAATGAAGTGAAATTTTAATATTACTTGTGTCGACAGCTTTCCTGTCTCTCTACACAGAACTGAACCGTCTGAAATTAAGCATCCGATGACTAAAATATATATAATATGAAATAAAATAAAAAGGCAAACAATCATAAAATGTGGACTTTCCTATATTGGGGAAATAATTTGTTCAGTATGTCCAGCGCTGACGTGTATTATTCTTCAAATGTCACTTTGTAACAAATTGTCCCGCTAGTGTACCGTCTGTATATTGTGAAAATAATATAAGAGTACAAACGATTCACATCGACGATCCATAATGGATTCACATGGATCCACATCGCCTCCTGGGAAACCGCACCATGTTCATAACTTTGTTATGTCTTTCAGCTGAATGTTGTGTCGCTAACTCTCGTGAGTCCGAATCATTGAATAGTTGTCACTGTGTGTCGTTTTACTGTTGCTTTGGCAAAACATGCCAATAAATGATCAATCTACGCTTTTCCTTTCCATCGTCACAAAGCGATGTGACAAGAGGAGCACAAGATAACCGTGGTTAATTATAAATGTATTATTATTATTATAAATGTAATTGTCAACACGTCCTTTAGATGTGTTGAAGAATGATGTCCTTTTCATTACCGTGTGTGTGTGTGTACACATGTCACAGTATGATTGGAAAAGGTGCACTCGGTTTCACAGAGGTTGAGGATGACTTGCGCCAAGAGAGGCACCGGATGACATATTATGTACCGAGGGGGACAGAATCGTGAAACTGGAGGCGAAGAGACCGAAGAGGAAACTTCGTGAAGCAGCCCCCACCCCTGTGTGTGTGTGTGTGCATAACGTGTGCCCCCCCCCCCCCCACACACACACACACACACACACACACGTCATCAGAATACTTGTGTTTTTCCAACAGAAGATTAAATGTGTTTGAAAATGTTCATGTTAAACATTAGTCCACTTCCAACATTTCACTCGTCTGTCTGCCTGCCTGTCAGAGACTCTGTCTCTCTGACACAACGTCCTGCAGGCGTTTTAGCAACACATCGGGGCCGCCTGTCCCTCCCACGCCTGTCCCTCCCCCGTTCTCGGGACACGCCCTCTTGCTGGGTGATTGGCAGTCTGGCGGTAACGTCATCGGTGACATCATTACGTCTCCGTCCAAGGTGAACGCCCTCTTCCTGCTCACGCAGCCCTGACGAATCATCCTGTTGATGTCCGTCAACTCCTGTGTGAAAATAATAATAATTATACCGTCAACTCGTGTGAAAAGTATTTATATATACCGTAAAAAAACAAACTATAACTGATTAACATCTTGAAGGCTGGCATGCCTGCATCTGCCCCCAAAAACAGCAGATCTACAAGCTACAAGCAATGTGACACGTTGTGAGCTTGTATGTAGATCTTCAATTATTTGACAGAGAGATTTTGTAGAAGGAAAAAAACGTAGACCAAGTACAGCGAAGAATAAGAGGGTTAAAATCATATAGAGCGTCACAGTCCCGCCCCCTTTCAGAACGACGAGTGGCCCAGGAAATTATTCTCCATTCATTTTCTCCATAGGCTTTTCAAAAAGTATTTATATAAAGACGGTTACACCGCGGACAAAGCCAACTGGGATCATGACAATAATTACAATGTTTTGGGCCGATCAAATAATTAGTAAGAAGAAAAACAAACAGTGTTGTATCCTGCCTTTATTTTCTTCTTTCAAATTATTTGATCGGCACAAAATATTGTGTTTGTTGTCATGATTTGTCACGATCCGAGTTGGCTTTGTCTGCGGCGTAACAGTCTTTATATAAATACTTTTTGAAAAGCCTATGGAGAAAATGAATGGAGAATCATTTCCTGGGCCACTCGTCGTTCTGAAAGGCGGGACTGCGACGCTCTATAGACATAGAAAGGTAGACGCCTCCTTCGGTTCTGGGGGGCGAGTGAGTACTCAAGTGAGGGCACGTTGGTGCTTCACTAGTCTCGCGTGGCCAGACTAACTATATAGAGGCAACAGTCTGGCCACATGCGACTAGTGCTTCACAGAAGCTTCGGCATGCGCCACAGAGCGGACGTCCGGGTCTGACGCGCCCCGGAAAAGTACTGGATAATGTGATTGGCCAGTATAGTCACTTGAGTGACAGTGTGACGGCATGGCGAAAGCGTGTCTTCCGCCCTCCCGTCGCTCCAATGAACTGCAGCGGCCAATGAAGCTATTTAAAAAATATATATATATATGGTTCAAATGGTGTGTGTGTCCTCTAAGGTGCGCTCACCTTAGAGGGGCTCCCGTTGATCCTGTAGGTGTAGGAGGAGCCCCCCGGGGTGGTCATGTGACCTGGGGCGGTCATGTGACGACTCGGGGAGGACTTGTGAGGAGAGACGTACAGAGAGTGTCTCTGGGACACGCGGCGGGGCGAGAGAGGCTGAGACCGGAACGACGGGAAGGGCGAGAGAGCAGGGGCGTCCATCTGAGAGAGAGAGAGAGAGAGGGCGGGACGGGACAGACAGACAGAGACAGACAGACAGACAGACAGACGTTAGTAACCATTTGGCATATCGGAAGTGACAGTTTGAGAAGTTCACATGTCCGGAGCATTGTCAGAAACAGAACATCCAGAGATTAGAATAGGCTGCACTTTGCATCCCAAAAACGCAGTTCATAGTTAAGGGACGCAATAAAACAAATGACCTCTGCATCCACGGCATGCACTACTGTAGTACTGTACTGTTTTTTTTATTCTCGTTTATTTAACCTATTTACATCACTGAACGTCGTCAGTGAGAAAGGGGGCATTTACATGCGTTTATGTTCATTCTATTCAGATTCCCTGAACAGATATAGAGTTCCTCTGCTAGACACTTCTTTTCAGTAGCAAAGCAGTACAATTAGCATTAGGCTAATCAGTCAATAAAACCTGCAGGGAAAACATGCATTTTCAGAAAACGTTCAGGAAAAGATCAGGAAAGTGTGAAGAGTTGGAACGGTACATTTTTTGAGGGGCGATAGACCCCCTATATCCAGCTTGTAGTGTGTGTGCTAACACAAACCTTGTCCTACACAAACATTGAAGACGAAGGTGAGGACGCAGATTCTGATTGGCCGGAATGAGCTGATGTATGATGATGTACGATGATAAGATCTCCCCTCACTTCACACGGGTGTGGTTTTTTTTACAATCTATTCTGTTAGAAACTTTGTGTTTTTTTTGTAAATTAGTGTCCTACTTGATCACACTACACTACAGCGTCACACAAAAGCTTCAAAAGTACCAGATCTACAAGCCAGGAACACGGTGTGTAAATCTACGCTTTTCCTTTCCATCGTGTCTCTGTCACAAGACACGTGTGTGTGTGTCCAGTGTGTGTTTGTGCGTGTGTGTCTACCTTGGTATCCATGGTAACGTATGTGTGTGTGTGCGTGTGTGTGCGCGTGCGTGCACGTACCTTGTTATCCATGGTAACATATCTCAGGGCGAAGCTCTTCATCTTGAGGACAAAAACGGAGTTGTAAAACTGGATGAGGTCGCCGCGCTCTTCCTCTCCCGATTGGCCACAAGCAGCCCCGCCGCCCTCACCCCGATTGGCCTTCTCTGCAGCTGAGGATTCAGATCAATGATAATAAAATAATGTTAAAATCAATGAATATATATATATATCTATCTACACCCCCCACATGGGGGTTCCACACCCACGCAGGGAGTGCAGTGCCCGGTGTCGAGTCGGTCGAACCCACGGTTGTCCAGAACCGCCACAAAAGGCCTACATGGAGCTGGCCTGTTCCAGTGATGTTCTGACATCGGCATAGATCAGTGTTGTTTTCGTCGACTAAAACTAAGACGAAAAATGTTCGTCGACTATGTTTTTTCACTAACGAAAAATAAATGGAAACTAAATTAAACTAAGCTATGATGACTAAAACTAAGACTAAATGAAGTTGTGATTTTTATTATTTTATTGTAAAGCACTTTGGTACAACTTGTTGTTATATAAATGTGCTATAGAAATAAAGATGGTATGGTATGGTATGGTAAATATACTGACAATTTCGTCAACAAATAAAAACTAGACTAAATGTTAGGAAGGGACTAGTGGACAAGAGATCCAGTGTAAGTCATTTTACACTTGTTTGCATGCTGAAAATAGCAGATCTACAAGCTGACAACGCGTCGCAGCGAGACATATGTCAAATCTGCCATTACGACGGCATCAAGGCCAGTCAGAATTCATTTTAGTAGAGTAAATCAACTGTAGATTTAGTCGACTAAAAGCTCATGACATTTAGTCGACTGAAACTAGACTAACACTAAAACATTCCGGGTGACAAAAACTAAATTAACACTATTCCAAAGACTATGACTCGGGGTCTCCCAGGGCTCTGCACTAGATCCACTAGCGTTTCCCTCTACAGCGGCCATATCTCTTTGTAGTAAGCCGATCTACAAGCGCACAATGTGACAAGCTGTGAGCTTGTAGATCTGCTATTTTCACCCAATCTCTCAGACCCAGAAAAGGGACTGATATGAAGCATATTTAGAGAAATGCGTCGCTAAATGAGTTTCTAAATCCAGCTCATCTTTGGCCACCGACCAAACGTTCATGCACTTTCCTCCATCCGGCCCCTAAGTTGACTCAAATGCTGATGTAAGGGCTTTATATTGTGTTTGCTGGCACATAGGCTACAACAGTGAGCCCTTTACCTGCGGAAATGTACCAGAGTTAATCCAACTCCGACAGTGTTATCGACTCTGAGAATTGACTCCGAGACTCTCCAGATGTTCTGAAACAATGTCACTTTAGATTGAGCTCAGTTCAAGTGTAGAAAGCAACATGGAGTGTATTTAAAAAAAAAAATACATTTCAGGTACAGAAAGTTGACATCATCGCTCAGCAGGCATGGACACAACCGTGTCCATTTTGTTCGAGGAAAAATGTCTGTCTACCTACGACCTTTTGTTCACTGATGAAAACTAAATAAAAAACAAAACCATGAAGTCTCCTCTTCTCTCACACCAGCTAACTTCCTGTCCTCTTTCACTACATCCATGAATCATCTCTTTGGTCCAATCTCAACATCCTTCTACCGATATACTCACTATCCCTCCTCTGTACATGTCCAAACCAATCTCAGTCTGGCCTTAGTGGTGTGTGTGTGTGTGTGTGCGTGTGCGTGTATGTGTGTGTGTGTGCGTGCACGTACGTGTGTGTGTGTTCGCTCACTTACATTCGGCTCCTGAAGCAGGATCCACCTCCATGTTTTCATCTGACGTTTGTTCTCTGCTCTCTCTTCGACGAAGCAGAACACTACGATATACCTACACACACACACAAAATGGTGAATTGTTGGTCCATAAATCTTAAAAAATCTGGATCAGACCCCCCCCCCCAAAAAAACATGCATGGATTAAAGTGAAGCCATACCGCCAGGTGAAGAAATTGTGTGTCACTTAGTTTAGATTGAGCTCAGTTCAAGTGTAGAAAGCAACATTTGTGTATTTTAAATAAATACACTTCAGGTACAGAATGTTGACATCATCGCTCAGACAGACAGAGTTACAAATAACACCACTCAGAGTTACAAAAATGTTGAATAGAATTTGGCAAAAACATTTCTTTCTTCTTTCTTTTAAACCTCTTAAAGACCTATAGCTCTGTGATGGTATGAAGAAGCGACTGCTATTTAATGATTTAAAGGAGAAATCCCAACTACTAAGTGCAAGCTAGCGATGGGCTGATTCATCATGGGTACCTGTGTTTTGGTGTGGATTTCTCCTTTCAATCATAAAACGATCCTGAAGCAGGACAACATCTGGTGGATTACATGTAGCAGACAGACAGACAGGACAACATCTGGTGTGTGTGTGTGTGTGTGTGTGTGTGTGTGTGTGTGTGTGCATGCATGCTCACATGGCTGCTGGCTTGTGGTTGGCTGCGGTAACACTTCATAATGTCCTGGAAGGTGTGTGTCTCTTTGGCGATCTGAATGAAAGAGTTTAATATGTCATATGTCAACATTACAGTGTGTTTACCGTGGACATAAAAGTAAAACGCACACACTCTGTATTCATATTAACGTGATTTCCACCAATGTCTCTCACTGACTAAGACGTCTTTGACGTCTTTTTAGTTTTTTGTAGTTTAAACACTAGGTTTTTATTGATTCATTTTAGGTTTTTATTGATAACGTTTCCGATCACTCTTCACCACATTGAATTCCGTTCATTGGTTCAATATTTGTAACACCCAAACACAGATGTAAAAACTGCACAGACATAAACAATTAAATAAAATAATCGAAAGATAGTTGGTTTCTGCCCGACAGCGACGAAATATGACAGTTCGCTCGTAGCGCGCCACTCGGTGGCGCGCTATGAGCTTGTAGGTCTGCTATTTTTTATTATTATCGAAGAACCACTGACATAGAAACATAGCTTTTTTCAGAAAACTGTCAGGATGTAGAAGAATTTTCTTTAGAATCTGATCTCAGGTCAGAATGGGACAATAATAACCTTGGAGATGATGTAGACGCTACAGAGCAGTATCTGATCTCAGGTGAGAATGAGACAATAATAACCTTGGAGATGATGCAGACGCTACAGAGCAGTATCTGATCTCAGGTCAGAATGGGACAATGATAACCTTGGAGATGATGCAGACGCTACAGAGCAGTATCTGATCTCAGGTCAGAATGGGACAATAATAACCTTGGAGATGATGTAGACGCTACGGAGCAGTATCTGATCTCAGGTGAGAATGGGACAATAATAACCTTGGAGATGATATAGACGCTACAGAGCAGTATCTGATCTCAGGTCAGAATGGGACAATGATAACCTTGGAGATGATGCAGACGCTACAGAGCAGTATCTGATCTCAGGTCAGAATGGGACAATAATAACCTTGGAGATGATGCAGACGCTACAGAGCAGTATCTGATCTCAGGTCAGAATGGGACAATAATAACCTTGGAGATGATGTAGACGCTACGGAGCAGTATCTGATCTCAGGTGAGAATGGGACAATAATAACCTTGGAGATGATATAGACGCTACAGAGCAGTATCTGGTCCAGGTGTCTGTCCTTCATCAGGTCCGTGCAGTGGACCACGGCGTGCTCCAAACACGTCCAGATCTTCCCCCGGAGCTCAGAGGAGATGTCCAGCTTCACACACAGGTCTCTGAGACGCACCGAGGCCAGGTGGTACACCTGGACACACACACGCACGGACACACACACACACACACACACACAGTGTGAGTGGTTGGGCCAACTTGGGGGCATGACGATATGGTGAATTGTTGGTCCATAAATCTCAGACCCCCCCCCCAAAAAAAAAACATGCATGGATTAAAGCGAAGCCATACCGCCAGGTGAAGATATTGCGTGTCACTTAGTTTAGATTGAGCTCAGTTCAAGTGTAGAAAGCAACATGGTGTATTTTAAATAAATACACTTCAGGTACAGAATGTTGACATCATTGCTCAGACAGACGGGCAGAGATAGGCAGGCAGGCAGGCAGGCAGACAGACAGACACCCATCTTACCTTCCTGAAGAACAGAGAGAGAGACCCGGTGCGTCGAGGCTTCTGGCTTCCAGGCGGGGGCTCGGAGGCCACGGGGGGGGCCGGGCGGCTTGGGGAGGGGACCGGGCGGCTGGGCGAGGTCAGCAGGAACTGGGCCGTGATAGGTCCAGAGGGGTCACATGGGCCCGGCTGAACCTGGATCAGAGTAAAGGTACCGTCGTTCTTTATGCCTGGAGAGAGAGAGAGAAAGAGCGAGAGAGAGAGAGAGATGTTTAGTTTAGTGGACGCTGTAGTGGGATAGTGTGTACTATGTTTAGTTTACTGGACGAGTAATCCGTTTGTCAATTACGTTCACTAAAATATATTTAGGGCTCATCTTTTTATTTCCATTTTGGCTAAGCAGCACGCTATATGTGTTTAGATGATTTCTATTTATATTAGTGAAAATTTGCACGACTGTAAAGACGAAACGGAAGTGGGGAGGAGGCTCCACTTCCGTTTTACATTTTACTCATGATCAGAGCTTCCGTTGCTCCAGACTGTATGACGGTAGAATTCGAAAATTGCGAGAGGCAACAGTCTGGCAGCGCGAGACTACCTTAAAACGGCCGAAATCCTCGCGTGCACGGTCGATCACGCACACGCGTGGTCTTTATGTGCATCGTTGCGTAAAATGCGATATTCTGAGCTTAATTTGACTTGGATATAAAAATATACGATGATAGCTTAGCATCCCGGACATCTGACAGTGCAAAAAACTAGCGGATGTTATTGTCCGTTGAACCAGAATTTCGCCAGCTTTGGTCAAAATCGTCATAATGTTGAAGTTACCGCCACCATCAGCCAGGACTGGGTATAATACTACAGGATTGCCGTGTCAGAATGAGATATAGTGTGTATATCACAGATTTGTCTATTGGCATTAAAATGGTGAATTAAAAATCTGAATATAGAGCTGGCAGAAGGCACTGAAAAGCTGCTATTGTGCTGGCAGTCCGAGGTTTAAGTTGCAGTGGGATACGTTGGTGTGTACTATGTTTAGTGTGTAGTTGGCAGTGTTTAGCGTAGTGTACTTTGTTACCTTGCAGTGGGATGCAGTAGTGTGTACTATGTTTAGTGTGTAGTTGGCAGTGTTTAGCGTAGTGTACTTTGTTACCTTGCAGTGGGATACAGTAGTGTGTACTATGTTTAGTGTGTAGTTGGCAGTGTTTAGCGTAGTGTACTTTGTTACCTTGCAGTGGGATGCAGTAGTGTGTACTATGTTTAGTGTGTAGTTGGCAGTGTTTAGCGTAGTGTACTTTGTTACCTTGCAGTGAGATACAGTAGTGTGTACTATGTTTAGTGTGTAGTTGGCAGTGTTTAGTGTAGTGTACTTTGTTACCTTGCAGTGGGATACAGTAGTGTGTACTATGTTTAGTGTGTAGTTGGCAGTGTTTAGCGTAGTGTACTTTGTTACCTTGCAGTGGGATGCAGTAGTGTGTAGTGTACTATGTTTAGTGTGTAGTTGGCAGTGTTTAGCGTAGTGTACATTGTTACCTTGCAGTGGGATACAGTAGTGTGTACTATGTTTAGTGTGTAGTTGGCAGTGTTTAGCGTAGTGTACTTTGTTACCTTGCAGTGGGATACAGTAGTGTGTACTATGTTTAGTGTGTAGTTGGCAGTGTTTAGCGTAGTGTACTTTGTTACCTTGCAGTGGGATACAGTAGTGTGTACTATGTTTAGTGTGTAGTTGGCAGTGTTTAGCGTAGTGTACTTTGTTACCTTGCAGTGGGATGGTGAGCTGCTGTCCCGTGGACGTATTGACCGTCAGCAGAGTGGTGGTCTGGCTCCCCGCCGTGCCGATCTTCAGCCCCCCCGCTGGGGTGAACGTCAGCCTCTTATTGGCCAGGGGGAGAGGGGCAGAGGGGTCGAAGGTCAACCTCTTGGCCAGGGCCGGGGACGGGCTACCTGGCGCCGCCCCGGGGGAGGGGTCGTCGCCGAAGAGACGCCGTTTGGCGCTGCCGGCCGCCGGAGAGCTGTACCGGTCATGGACTGACAGGGGTGAGGGAGGGATGTCTGGAGAGAGAGAGAGGTCATGACATGCGATTAGCGTCAATCAACCGATGAACCAAAAGCAAAGCGCACAGAACGGCTGGCCAACATTGAAGCTGCCACTACCCTGCTGACCGAAAAGTGGAACTGCAGCACTTTCCGGGACGTCCATGGATCGGTCGACGAACGTTCAGTGACGTCATGTGCGTTACCATCGTCGAATCAATACAATGTTTATCAGAATAGGAGTGATTGACTGTCGTAAACGATACAGAGCCACCTCCCCGATAATAGCGCAGAGACGGTTTGTTTATCTTTGGACCACGATTCTTATGAGTCGATTCTAAGATGAACCAATTGTTACGGTTCGCTCTCCATCACCTCTACATCCTTGTGCTGTGGGTGTTTTGGGCACTTCAGCGCCACCAGAGGACTCCAGAGCACCTCTCTCCCTGTTACTATCTCCCCACCTGGATGTCGTCTGCAATCACCTAATGAGCCTACAAGAGCCAGGCCTGTCTGCAGCTCGGCGCCAGTTCTTCCCCAGTCTACGGTTGGTAATGTTAGACAGCTAGACTTAGGCTCTCAGTGTTGTAGTGTTAGACAGTTAAACGTCACGCCGTTACCGTGCTATTCCCTTTACTCTGTGACCTTCTCTTCTCCCCTCCAGTGTTTCCGGGACCCGAGCTCTGTGGAGCAGCCTACGGACCCCTGCACTCCTTTCACCCCCCATTGGTGGTCATAACACCAATGTTATTCTCCATAGAGATTGAGAAATTACTTCCGGGAACAAGGGCATGAGCGGGTGACATCAGGACTATTTGAACCAATTTTGAGCAGAGTGGCGGAGAAATAATCGGAAACACACAGACAAAACACACTGTACCTTTCCGGGCGCTGCCCAGGCCCATCCTGAACTCCCGGATGCGAGGGTGGATGATAGGAGACAGCGCCACCAGCGGGAGGTGGGAGGGAGGTGCAGACGGACCGCTACCTCCGCTGGTACTGTCCAGACCTGACGAGAAGTTCACCTGGGGGGGGGACAGAGAGAGAGAGAGAGAGACAGAGAGAGAGAGAAAGGCATTTAGGCCTTTAAAAAAAAAACTTTGGTTTCCGGTTGCCGACCGACTCTATTAAATATGCGCGACCCATATTATTTTATTGGCATTTGGTGAAAAAAAAAAAAAAAGCTCAGAATACGACCGAGTCAAGACCAAAAAGGTCTTTGATCATTAAAATTATCTTTGATGAGACCATCGGGACAAGCAACCTCATCCTACGTTATAAAAAATAAAATCCACTTAGGAACCACTATCGTTTGTAACAACACTGTCAACACAGCGCTCTGTGCGCCGCCATGTTGCTCAGCTCTGACCGCGGAGCGGAGCGCAGCCTCTAGACTAGAGCTGTTTAAAGACATAGAGTGACGACAATGGACTGATCAATGACGCATGCAGCCCCACGAATAAGCAGTGAACGGAGATGTCGCAACTCTCTCAACTAAACCGCGCTGCCTCCGACAGAAATATTTAGGGGAACATGTTTTAACGTGACATGCAGACCCGGTTCAATGGGAAACACAAACACACATTGAATAACACACGCCGATATTGTTGTGTTTCTGTTGCGTGTGTGTTGTGGTGCCACTGCCACAGCACATTAAAATGCCACCAAAAAAATTGCCAAAGCCAACCGCAGGGCAGCAGAAAATATCAGCAACCCTATTTTCTAAACATGCTGCCTCTACTCCAGGTATGTCACTGTGTAATGAAAACAATGTAAAGTTGTATTAACCATTAAAACTGCCACAGTTATTAACAGTTAAGCCTATCCATCATTGCCGTAGGATTTTTTTTTTTTTAATCCTTGCTAATCCCATCCAAATAAATAAATAAAATAAAATAAATTCCTTGCTACCCATCCTTCCCACGAAAAAATAAAAATAAAAATAAAAATAAATCCCTACCTACTCAGCCCAAAAATGAGCCAATCGGAAACCAACGTTTCTTTTTTTAGGCCTTATCAGGCACTCTTAATCCAGAGCAATTTACAGTATGCAAGAACAAAACATGGCAATACATCAAATACATAGTCATCAGGAATCATACGTAAGCTAGGAACCTAACATCTGTCCAACAGTGGAATACATCTATATAATGAAACTCTGCATATACACTATAGAGTGCTATGTCTACATAAAATGCTATCTTTATTACATGAGTTGAGCCTTTGCATACGCATGTAATGTCGTCAAGGCAGGGCAAGTGCTACGGGCTAAGATGGAGGCTGAAGAGCTGGGTTTTCAGACTACGGCGGAAGATTGGGAGTGAGTCTGCGGTTCTGATTGCAATGGGAAGTGCATTCCATAGTTTTTGAGGCAGAAGGGAAGAGTTTGGGACGTGTGGAGCGTTGTCCCGGAGAGACAGATTATGTATACATTTCAGTTGTGTATTGAATGATATGTGGACAACGCATGAGTCTGTGTGTGTGTGTGTGTGTGCGTGGTTGTGCATGCTCCACTGACCTCCTCGATGGTGGGCACCTTGTTCCCCGCAGCCTGCAGGGCGTTCCACAGGGCTGAGTCCGAGGTCCACGCTCTGCTCTCCAACACCTTCTCCTCGATGGAGTTCAGATGTTTCACCATGTCCCTGGAGAGACCCTCCTCTGAGCGAATCAGGACCTCGATCACCTGAAAATAACACCACACAAAAACGCCCTTTTGATGACTGGGAATTATTTTGGGTGATTCTGGTACCGGTTTGGTGGTTCCCGGCCTGGTGACTACAAACTAACCAGACTACAACATGACGCAAGTCATTTTAAATTGAACTGCGCTTCGGCAACTCGCTTTTAAGGGGCCCTCTGGCGCGATCACAGAAGCATTACATAATACGCTCGCGAGCAACGTCATTGGTTGGTTTTGACCACATGGGCGCCTGGCAGAACGTTTCTCTCCCCTGCCTGTGTTTTATGTAGAAGACTTCCATGGCCTGTTCTGACATCACAATGACGTCTGCATAGACTCCATATTTGGGCATTCCTGACGAAGAACTCCATATATGGGCATAAAAAGGGACACAGACATAATATCTGGGTGGGGCATATTTCCAAGTTGGAAGTTCCAAGTAGGCTAGTGCCCAACGGGCAACGTAGAGTCTCCAACAGGCACCGCTCTAGTGTACCTTGAAGAAGTAGAAAGGAGGTATCTTGTAGACGGCGGTGATCCAGGGGAACGTTCTGTTGGAGTTGTAGGAGAACAGAACCACCTCCACACAGCAGGCCAGCAGAGACGAGTGGAACAGATCCTGCTCAAGGAGAACCTGCACACAGACACAGACACACACACACACACACACACACACACACACACACACACACACACACACACACACACACACACACACACACAGTGTGAGTGTTTGGGGGGCATGACGAATGGTGAATTGTTGGTCCATAAATCTCTAAACAAGCCCCAAATTGATTAAATCAATTAATTACCAGCTGCATTATAATTATCTGTGGGTCTCTGCTGCTGATGTTATGCCACTTTTTAGCTGCGCTGCTCCGCTGTTATGCTCAAATTAGTGACCCTAAAGAATTCTGAGGCAACATGGCTGGAGACGAGGCAGCCAATCAGAACTGCTCGACTAAGCCATGCCGTGCATGACGATGGGATGTTATGGGTTGTTGCCAGTGGTGGCAACTGTCGTGACAGAAATAAGCTAAGCAGCCTCCGAAAACCAAACCAGGCAAGCAACTGTGAATGAATCCACGTTAGACTGGAAATATGCAGGCTTGGCAACCAGTAGCAGAAAATGATCTCCAGTGTGTACTACCCGGTCGGAACTATGGCAAGCTAATATTGACCAGCTTGCAGCTGGTAAAAATCAGGATCAGACCCCCCCCCCCAAAGAAAATAAACATGCATGGATTAAAGCGAAGCCATACAGCCAGGTGAAGAAATTGCGTGTCACTTAGTTTAGATTGAGCTCAGTTCAAGTGTAGAAAGCAACATGGTGTATTTTAAATAAATACACTTCAGGTACAGAAAGTTGACATCATCGCTCAGACAGACAGACAGACAGACAGACTTAATTTATGAATGGCAACTGGTAATTGATGTTCATCTTGTTTCCTTATTACAGTGGGAGAGTGCAATCATCCAATCCACTAAGACTAAGGCCTCATTCACACGTACCAAACACCAATCAAGCAAATGTTTGGTCGTTTTTTTTGGGCCACCACAATGCTTTTCCAATGGGAGTCACATGGTTTGACCAAACATTTTTGTTTGATGAGGGGGAAGGGGCAGAATACCACCAGCAATCAGCAATCAAACACAAATGTTTGATCAAACCATGTGACTCCCATTGGAAAAGCATTGTGGTGGCCCAAAAGAACCCCTAAAAAACGACCAAACATTTGCTTGATTGGTACGTGTGAATGAGGCCTAAGCAACTCAAAGCAATGGTGAATACCAATACTAATATTTGCCAATTAGGCACATTTTTGGAGGCGGTACCCACACGTTTTGCATGTTGCTCATTCCACAAATTTCTGATAAAAGCTATACCTCGTTGTAAATGTGTCTAATCAGTGAGAAGAAAAGGTATAAAATACAATAGCAAGTACCGTATTATTGAAAAGGGAGATATAGTAAAAGTTACATTTCCGAACTTTTGGCATTACAAACACACGCACACACACACATACACACTTACACTCATGTCCTTGCCGTGCAGTCGTTTGGTCTCAGCGACCATCACGTTCTCCAGAATCTTATAGTACAGGATCTCTGCTAGCTTCATACGGCTCTCTGCAAAGTCTGGAATGGAACCATGAAAAGACAAAATACACACATTTGATGAAATCGATAGAATAACGGATAACGGCTTGGATAATGACAGTTGCAGCCGCTAGAAGGTATGGTGTTACCTGTGCGTGCGCGCGTGTGTACACTACAGTGTGCAGAAGGGAGTGTGTGCACTTACCTATGTGTGAACCAAGTGTGTGTGTGTGTGTGTGTGTGTGTGTGTGTGTGTGTGTGTGTGTGTGTGTGTGTACAGTGTGTAGAAGGGAGTGTGCGCCTACCACCTACCTATGTGTGAACCAGGTGTGTCGTCACAATCTTTGGTGTAATGTTCTTTAAAGGTCTCTCCCAGAGTCTTCACTCTGTTCACGATGGACTCTGTAGGATCTCTGGAACAACCCCTAAAAACACAATACAGTAGGATTAAATACATTTAATGTGTTCTGGAACAATTACTACTATACTATTACTATGTAATGTGTTGGGGGGGGCTCACTCCCCTTTAGCTTAGTGACATTTAACACTGTAAAAACTATAGGTTAAGTGGAAAAACACCCACAATGAATTGCAAAAAAACTATAACAATTAGTTGCCGATTTGATTATGATTACTAAATTAGTTGGCAACTAATTGAATAATCGATTTGATTGCGATTAATCGTTGCAGCATTAGTGTTCCTCCAGCCTTTTGTTCTAAAAGTCAAGTTTGAGCTGAAACTATGGAGTATTACCTCAGGTTTACTATCGTCTGACAAATACTTTCACGAGTTTACGAGTTAATGACGAAAAGTGCATTGTTGTGTTTATACTTCACGTTGAGCAAGAAGATTTAACGAGAGTTAAGAGAGTTAACGTCATTGTATAATGCTCATAATGTGTCTGGAGTTACGGAGGTGGTTTGTAAACAATTTCGTTATGATGAGTGAAGTACTGTATCACCATTTCTGGTGACCAAATGTGTAGCATTTTCATTCCATGTTGTATTTATTGTGTGTGAACATCATTCTCTGCTGTGCCTTATGTGACCACCAGGGGTCGGCTCTTTTCAATTATAACTGGACAGTTTGGTTGAAGTGAAAGTCAATTATAAGCTTCTGTTCGAGTGTGAAGAGCAACACTACTAATGTCTGCAGATGTCTTAATATAATTCATACAAGGCCCTCTGTGGGTGATTCTTACCATTGTAAAGATCTTTCGATACTCATTTGTTGTTATGTTGTAATTGTTAATATGACAGTGGCTAATTGTAGATGTATTCTATTGTGTTATTACCATAGACTGTAAAAAATATGGACAAAGCGTTCCCCGGGTCTAACATGAACGTAAAATGAAGCCCGTCAGTCCTTGAATTGTAAGTCGCCATCTTTCTAGATCTGTTTGGGCCCCGCTGGCCCATTGGCTGGCCCAGACAACGAGGCGGGACTTCCCCCCTTCTTCTCCGTTGGTTTTTATTTTGACTCGAGTGGGAGGGGAATCCCGATCATAGACTGTAACGGTAGCCACACCCCTCAGAACATGCGCGACTTTATGGTAATTTATTTTATAAATGGGACCATAATTTTCCAAAAAGAATATTATGATTAGAAATGAGACTTTAGGCCCAGGCCGTAGCGTAACGGTCTGGGCACCGGACTGGTAATCCAGTCGCAGTGTGCCGCGGGTTCGACTCCCGGACCCGACACAGCCTTTACTGCATGTCATCCCCCCATCTCTCTCCCGTTTCCTGTCAGCCTACTGTCTGTCCCTTCAAAAATCAATAAAAGGCGTAAGCCGCAAAAAAAATATCTTAACACATCGATTGCGCAAAACGCTCTAAAGCGCTTTATTAATATCGAACGCCGTCTGCGCATAACGCTCTAAAGCGTTTTATTGGTTTTTTTTATGATTAATGTGCTTCATATTTATACGCGCCCGGACAACATAGAAAGTAACACCGATGTCTCTAGTAAGGTCCGTTATGTGATCCGGGAGTTAAAAGCCCCCCCCTCCTGAAAAGAGGTCTGGTCTATGCTGCATGCCGTATCCATTACGACGTACTGGAGGCGGCCTCGCCGGCATGCACGGCATAGACCAACGCAGATGTCAAGGGGATCTAAAATGGAGGTACCCATGCTAGTGTGTGTGTGAATACACTTGATTCCCCTCCCCTCCTGTTTCTACATGGTTTCTCCCGAGGCAGCAATGTAGGCCCCCCCCTCTTCGTTTCGGATCGTCGCATTTCAGTTTCAGTCCCCCCCCCACTCACTTACCCACTGTGGCTGTGCCTCGAACTGCCTTTCACCGCTGCTTCGTCCTCTCATTCTCGGAAAGAAATAGCCCTCTGCCCGACGTTACTAGGAGAGATCACCGCCGTGGAACCCCCCCCAGGCCCGCGTTGTGATCGCTTTGCATCTCTCTCATTCTCGGAAAAAGGATATAACGCCTCCAACTGCAACCGCCGCTTCGTCCTCTCATTCACTCGGAAAAATAGCCCTCTGCCCGACGTTACTAGGAGAGATCACCGCCGTGGAACCCCCCCCAGGCCCGCGTTGCGATCGCTTTCCACCTCGTCCTCTCATTCTCGAAAAAAGAGAGCCCTCTGCCCGTATATAAGAATAATCTGCAACGGTCGCCATGTCATAATGATACGCGAAACGAATGACGTATTATGAGAGAGATGATCAACTGGCCGCTTTATATGTCTTGACCACCCATGTTTGGGCAAATAAGCCCGTATAGCGATTCTCGACTCGACACCGTGGATCACCATTAGCCATAGAGCCTTCGCCAGGCAACACTATCCGTACTCCGTAGTGTGGTTGTAACCGACTTTTTATTCATTATAATTGCAGTGATAAGACCGCAATGAAGGCGTCTGCGACGTAATCGACCCGTTTGTAATGTACAGTATAACGAATACACATTGATTAGAGTCTCTCTCTCTCCTCCTTTCCACCGCTTATCTCTCCTGAGGTTCTTTGCCCCAGAACATGTCCAGACATGTCTGTCAACAACGACTAACGTGTCTCACCGTTACACAATACACTATCGTTCTGAAACGATCGGAAGGTAGACTGCCTGGTACACTGATCAAGACATGTGTTGCCCCCCCTGTTACTGAGACAATTTCAGATATGTCTATAGTATGTACATGTCGCTATATGCCTTGTCTAAAATACTATTTTTCAGAGAGGATTTCAGAGAATGAAGGACCTGAAGAACTATTATTCACAAAATAAGGCCTATAGCGACATGTACATAATATATACCGTATGAAACAGAAGACTCTCTGCTTTCATAAGAAAAAAACTAATACTGTAATAATAATAAAAATCACACCCATGTGAAGTGAGCAGTGCAATGTTGTGCAACATTGCACTGCTCACTTCACAGGGGTGTGATTTGTATTATTATTACAGTAGAAGTATTTTTCTTATGAAAGCAGAGAGTCTTCTGTTTCATACGGTATATCATATGTACATGTCGCTATAGGCCTTATTTTGTGAATAATGGTTCTTCAGGTCCATGCATTTTCTGAAATCCTCTCTGGTGGGCGCAAGCTGCATTCAACAGCCAATTACTGACAAACTATACATGGGACCATGTGTATTTGTTTTCCTCCTAAAAGTAGACATTCAGGGCTTTCATTCAGTGTGTAGTATGTATATGATATTATTTGTGTTCATTTTTATATCTGTCTGTCAATGTCTGTCAACTTCAACCTTCCATATCTCTGCTGTTTTTTCAAAAGAGCAGCGTGCAGCGAAAAGCAGGTTTTAGAAAAAGGTCAATATCTCCAGAATGGAAGATGGTAGAATCATATTTTTTTTTTTAAATTGAAGTGGACTAGTTTGGCGTTCTTTTGATTTATGCGATGTGCGATGTGCTATAAGAGGCCCCTCGCTGTGGGCCCCTAAAAAGTTAAAAAGTCCAATGTTAATCGTGTAGCACAAGCAATCCTGAGTAGAATTTCAAGCGTTAGCAATCAATGTGTTAAAAGAAAAAAAAAGAAATGAGACTTTAAACTAGTGACTGGAAGCAAAAAGTATTCATGACCATGTTTATTAAGGTAATACAGTCTAGGTGAAGTTGGGCCCAAATACATGGACCTCTATGGGGCTATGGGTTTTTTTGGGCCCCAATGACAGCGCCACAACAGGCCATTATATGAACTTTCAGGAAATCCCGATTTCCTTGTGCCTTCACAAAATATCTGTCTGACTGCCCCCCTGGTTATTACACAAGTGTTGTTGTGGTGTGTGTGTGTGTGTGTGTGGCGTGCTGTGCATGTGCTCACTTGAACAGGGTTTGGAGTTGCTCACTGGGGGCGGTCCTAAGCCCGCCCACCATGCTCTGGAGGCGGGACACGCTCTGCGTCGCCGCGGAGACGGGCGTAACCAGGAAGTCCTTCTCCTTCAGGTAGACACGCCCAGTCAGAGGAGTGGAGGGAGCCAAGCTGTCTGTCTGCTAGAGAGACAGGTAGAGAGAGAGACAGTTAGGAGTGGGGGGGAAGGCTGTCTGTCTGCTAGACACAGACAGGCAAGGCAGACAGTTAGAGTGGAGGAAAACAGGCTGTTTGTTTGCTTCGCTAAACCCCAGGCGGTGGCTTGCCAACCATTACCGTGTGCTCCCAAATCACACAAACATGATTTTTGTTATCGCGCACAAGCGTGCAGACGCAGTTGTTTGTGCACATCTTATGATCACGCGTACAGTCTGTGCACGACACATGCACACACATTTCACGTTTCAAAACTACACACCCACACGTGTGGAGCAACACAATTCATGTTTAATAAAGAAGCCGATGGAGCCTCATAGTGTGTGTCTGTGTGTTTGTGTGCGTGTGTGTGTGTGTGTGCTCGTGTGTGAGTGTGTGTGCACCTTCTTGTCTCTGTGTGTGTGGGGGGGATCGTGGGGGACTTTTCGGGGGGTTCCGATCTCCTCGTCAGCGTCCGCTCCCAGGAAAACTCTTTCATCAAAGTCTCCCACCGTCAGAACGAACTCCTCATACTCCCTGTTGATGGCCTTACTGGATCCCCCACACACACACGCGCGCACACACACGCACACACACACACACACACACACACACACACACACACACACACACACACACACACACACACACACACACACACACACACACACACACACACACACACACACACACACACACAGACACACAGACACACACACACACACACACACACACACACACAATAAGAGTCTAGACCTGAGGCCGTTTCGACAAATGTCTTCCAAATCCAAACAGTTTTCTGATAAACTTACGTTGCTATACATCAGTGGTGCTCAATTATTTTTCATGTCAAGGACCCCCAAAATTATATTGTATTCGGCCACCGATATATTCGATCGGCCACCGATTTAAATCGGACGATTTTCACTCTACATGACTCGATCAGTGATCGGTAATTTACCCGATCTGGAGAAAAGTGGTATAAAAGTTAATCTGATATAGTATAATGTCGTTTTGCTTTTTTGTGACAGGCCTAAACACTCCCCTTCCTCCCCACACACACACACACACACACACAGGAACTAACCTCGCGTCACCAGGCTTTCCACCTCGGAGGAACGCCTGGTCTAGAGCGGATGATATCGCTATGTCATGTTGTAGTCATTGTTTTGTAGTCATCATGCAGGAACCATCATCTGTAACTTCCTTTCCCTCAAACCGGAAGAACAACAATAAAAGCTCTCGTAGCCTGCTGCTTTTATTGAGAAAAATCGGTTTGAGGGAAAAGGAACTTCCAGATTGATGGTTCCTGCCTGCTAACTACAAAACAATGACTCCAACATGACGTAGCGATATCATCCTGCTGACTACAAAACAATGACTCCAACATGACGTAGCGATATCATCCTGCCGACTACAAAACAATGACTCCAACATGACGTAGCGATATCATCCTGCTGACTACAAAACAATGACTCCAACATGACGTAGCGATATCATCCTGCTGACTACAAAACAATGACTCCAACATGACGTAGCGATATCATCCTGCTGACTACAAAACAATGACTCCAACATGACGTAGCGATATCATCCTGCTGACTACAAAACAATGACTCCAACATGACGTAGCGATATCATCCTGCTAACTACAAAACAATGACTCCAACATGACGTAGCGATATCATCCTGCTGACTACAAAACAATGACTCCAACATGACGTAGCGATATCATCCTGCTGACTACAAAACAATGACTCCAACATGACGTAGCGATATCATCCTGACGACTACAAAACAATGACTCCAACATGACGTAGCGATATCATCCTGATGACTACAAAACAATGACTACAACATGACGTAGCGATATCATCCTGACGACTACAAAACAATGACTCCAACATGACGTAGCGATATCATCCTGACGACTACAAAACAATGACTCCAACATGACGTAGCGATATCATCCTGACGACTAAAAAACAATGACTCCAACATGACGTAGCGATATCATCCTGACGACTACAAAACAATGACTCCAACATGACGTAGCGATATCATCCTGACGACTACAAAACAATGACTCCAACATGACGTAGCGATATCATCCTGATGACTACAAAACAATGACTACAACATGACGTAGCGATATCATCCTGACGACTACAAAACAATGACTCCAACATGACGTAGCGATATCATCCTGACGACTACAAAACAATGACTCCAACATGACGTAGCGATATCATCCTGATGACTACAAAACAATGACTCCAACATGACGTAGCGATATCATCCTGATGACTACAAAACAATGACTCCAACATGACGTAGCGATATCATCCTGACGACTACAAAACAATGACTCCAACATGACGTAGCGATATCATCCTGACGACTACAAAACAATGACTCCAACATGACGTAGCGATATCATCCTGATGACTACAAAACAATGACTCCAACATGACGTAGCGATATCATCCTGACGACTACAAAACAATGACTCCAACATGACGTAGCGATATCATCCTGACGACTACAAAACAATGACTCCAACATGACGTAGCGATATCATCCTGCTGACTACAAAACAATGACTCCAACATGACGTAGCGATATCATCCTGATGACTACAAAACAATGACTCCAACATGACGTAGCGATATCATCCGCTCCAGACCGGATCATAAACCCGAAAAGGAATGCTGCCCAGGCTTAGCAGGCTACACATGGTGACGTGGGTTTTGACATTATAATAATTTTGGAAATATTTAAATGTTCCCCTATAAGGCACAATATCGGCATCAGCCAATCGTGAGGGAAAACAAAAATGTGATCGGTCCCATAAAACCTGATCGGCACCCCTACCGCATCTCAAAATACTTTGAGATGGGGTTTATACCTCAATAAGTTTAGTTAAAAGTATTTAAGCTTGTAAATCTGCTATTTTTTAATGGCCAAAGTAATAAAATAATGGTTAAAATCTCAAATTACATAGATGCTTTCCCGGATTGAATGGGTTAAAATAAGATTATGTACTCGGAATATTATATAAAAGCATTTCAAATAATCATGAACATGACTGACTGACAGACAGACAGACATACTTGTTGTCGATAAAGTTTTGTGGATCCAACAGTCCTGTCAACATGTCCTCGTTTCCTTTCAGGATCTGCAAGATAAAACATCACAATCAGTGTGTGTGGCATGTGTGTGTGTGTGTGTGTGTGTTTGTGTGCGTATCAATCAGTGCGTGTCTGTGTGTGCGTGTGTCTGTGTCTGTGTACCTGTCTGTCATACAGCTTGGTGATGTAAGGGTTAAAGTAGTGAGTTTTGATTGACAGTGCGTCGACCACCAGTCCGTCATGGAGCTCACACAGATTGGCCAGAACGCAGGGGGGCAGGACGTCGTCTGGAGAGGGGGCGTGTCTGTCTGACGACTCTGCGCTGTACGCAGCGGGTAGACCTGCACGCACGCACGCACGCACACACACACACACACACACACGTTTGTATTACTGTGCTTGTGAGGACAACCTTTTGGAGCTGCCGAGAAATAGCCGATCTAAAAGCTCACAGCTCGCTTGTATAACGATATCAGACGTGATTTTACCTCTGCAAAGGTTTTGCCTTTTGTTGTGAGGTTGAACTTCATAAATTAACTTCTTTCTCATTAGAAGTGAGAGTTAGAGGCTGTCCTACTTTTTAACGTTCAGTGGATCCATCACGAGGGAGCAAAAAAAAGAAAAGCCGATCTACAAGTCGGTATGTGGTGCGCCCCGACCTGGTACTGCTGTGTTGTTAACGTGTAGATCTGTCCATTTTGAAGCGCGACCACGTTTACGCTTTCACGTTCATAAACGTGAGACCGCGTTAACGTCACCATTCATTTAGGCAAGGATTTACGGACCACGCGCACGCACGTGCACACACACACACACACCTTTAAAAAGGGGGTTGATCAGATCCTTCCTGTTGGCACACAGCAGAGCGTTGCCAAACACCAGGTCCAGACAACACAGTAACAGGTGGTAGGAGTTCACCAGATCATCTCCGATCATACAGAAGTTACCTACAGAGAGACACAAAGTCCAAATTAAACACTAAGCTTAACTTTTGTCCAACCATCACTTAGGCCTGGGCTACACCTATATAGCTTTGTCATTGGTCGAAATGACTGACCAATCAGTTAGTAGACAGGCAAATCGACCAATGACAAAGCTTCTAGCCCCTAGATGTGTCACAGAGACCACATTTGTTTTGGGAGCGTTTTACCCATTGCTAGCTATTGAAAAATAGCAGATCTACAAGCTCATAGTGCGCCACTCGGTGGCGCGCTATGAGCTTCGAGCTACAAGCTACGAGCTTGTAGGTCTGCTATTTTTGAAAAAATCGAAGAACGACTGTCAGGATGTAGAAGACATTTTTTAGAATCTGACCGCAGGTCAAAATGGGTTAAAGACTTACCTTTGGTGTACACAAACAGAGTCCAGCAGAACTTAAATACGTCACTGATGTGGCACGGCAGACGTCTGGAAGAGAGAACACCGAGTTAGATCACATGTATACAACAGAGAGAGAGAGAGAGAGAGAGAGAGAGAGAGAGGACAGCGAGACAGACAGACAGACCTGTGTTTCCTGCTGCGAGGCTGTCGGGGCGGCTCGCTGCCCTGTGGGTTCTGGAACATGTCCATGAAGATGGGCTCGAACTTACGGAATATCACCGTGGACACCTGGAAATTAACCATATATGGTCATATATGAATATGACTGTGGACACCTGGACACTCTCTCACACACACACACACATATATCTAAATGACGGAGCGGTTGCGCAAAGACCCGCCCGGCAGCACTGTTTAATGCAATTTATTTGTGGAAGTTATAAGTATTTTAAATTACTCGTGACAAAGTTGTAAAAGTCAACAGTATGTATATCCATAAAATGAAGAAGCAGCACACACAGACAATACACTAGTTCTTACTTTCAACCATTTTATTTATATTATTATTATATTTTCACAATCTGATACACAGATACGCCAGCTACTTTCTAATGTTTTGATAATTCGTGCGACAGATGTATGCATATGACGGTATAGACTGAGTTTCAAACTAGTGTATTTAAGAAGATGATCAGGTAATATAATTGTGAAAATAAAAAAATATATAAAATTATTGAAATAAAGAACTAGTGAATTGTTTGCTAGTGTGCCGCTTGTTTATGTTATTGATATACATACTGTACAACTGTCATGAATAATTCAATAAAAGAAACATATATAACACGCACAAATAAATTGCATTAAACAGTATATGCCCCCCACACACACACACACACGTTATACCTGGAAGTTCCTCTCTAGACTGTCCATTCGATGTCTGAAGTCCTGAGACAGGTTGGACATGTCTGCCCATTTCCTCATCTTACTGAAGAACTGGATCAGACTGCACGCGCACACACACACACACACACACACACACACACACACACACACACACACACACCACACACACACACACACACACACACACACACACACACACACAAGTTGTCATGAGGTGATGATGCAATGCACGCACACGGGATACGGAACATTTTTTTAATAGTTTTCACAAGACAGCATAATCAGCATTACTCAAAGTGTTAATGTAACACACCTCTGTTTACACCTTTATTGTATTCCTATTGGTATTCAATGTTTATTTGTACGTACATTGCTTTATCTTGTCTGTATTGTTCCACTTTTTGGCAATGTAAACGTATGCTCTCTCTCTCATGCCAACGAAGCTCCTTTGAATTGAATCGAGTTGAATATGAAATTGGACGTGTACAGACCTGAGTTTGGCGGAGCGGAGGATTCTGGTCAGAGACACACAGTTTCCCTCCATCAGTCCTTTACCCCCCACGGTGGGGGTAGAGCCTTTCCTACAGGCCGAGTACAGAGCACAGGCCAGCCAGTGGACCACTTCTCCCTGAGGATGACCCACAACAATAACATGTTATTTATAATTATTTTGTTCTGTACAATTAGAAGGGGTTTCTCAGAGCGGGTGCCTAAAGGCCTATTGGTCTGGATTTTCGGTGGTGAGGTGACCACCGCTCCGGTGATGAGGTGACCACCGGAGCTCAAATAACGTTGAGCGGTGGTGAGTAAAAACAGAGAGAAGGGCTGGAGCGGTGGCGGTGGTTTTCTCTTCACCGCGGCTCGTGACGTCATGTTGTAGTTCGGTGGTCACCTATTAAAACCACCGAAAATCTAGACTATGTATGAGCCTTTAGTCCTGAGGTGTCTCAGAACACTTGATAATATTTGGAATGTTATATATCAATCATGTGACTTCAGATTAACCACTTAAACACTGCCTCGCCAAAAATAGCCGATATACAAGCTCACAAGTAGCCCATCTACAAACTTAGACATGTTGTGAGCTTGTACTATTGTAGATTGCCTATTTTATTTTCGGCAAAGAGAGATATTTGGTGCAGAAGATAAAATTATGATGTGACACACGTTCTCTTTAACCGAAGTCGCTGTGTGTGTGTGTGTGTGTGTGTGTGTGTGTGTGTGAGAGAGACGTGTGTGAGAGATGCAGTCAGGCAACTTTACAGATGTGTAGTTTAGATCAGTGTTGCCAACTCTTCTCAGTCTCGTGAGAGAAATAAGCCGAACGGAACCAGCTGTGTGAATGTGTGTGTCTGTGTTGTGTGTGTGAGATGCAGTCAGGCAACTTTACAGATGTGTAGTTTAGATCAGTGTTGCCAACTCTTGTCAGAGAAATAAGCCAACCCACCTCCAAAAACAAGCCATCTCCCTCTATGGCCCCATCCCCCAATAATACTGTAAGGCCATATAATCCTGATAAAAAGACTTGTATTGGTCCATTTATCATAATAAATACTATGTAATGTCTATAATAATGAATGTTTTGGTCATTAATTATACTATTACACAGATACTTTAGCCAGGGCTTAAAAAGTAGAGACAACAGACCTATTATGTCACTCAATGTGATTCACACTCCCCCAAACCTATGGGTATTTATAGTATATGTAAATCAAAGAAATGTTTGCTTGTCAAAACAAGCCCCCCAAAAAACCACAACTTTGGGACAGGTACTTTGTGGTAAATAAGCAGACTTGGCAACCCTGGTTTAGATAACAATGAGAGCTGAAACTTTACAGATGTGTATTTGAGATCACAATGGAAGCTGAGGTCTAAGGATGGGTGTGGTCACGGCAAGGGGTCAACAAATACTGGCTAGCTGATATACCACTCTGTGACTCAATAGTATCAAAGGAAAGGAAAGGTACTATGTTTACCCAGGGTAACTGGACTAAGCTCAAGAACTTGTTTACAGACAGGCCCTGCTCATAGAACATTTCATGGTAGAGGTCCAATGCCTTGTCCAAGGGCACTTCAGCGGTGGTAATTTTAACGTGCCAGTCCGGGGATACGAACTAGCGACCTTCCGATATCAAGACCGCTCCGCAAACCGTTCGGCCACCGCTGCCTCAATCAGCATTGTCACAGCATAACAAGGTAGTCACACACACACAGCACAACTCTAGAGAAATGACCCCTCAGCCAGCTGGTCCTGCCAGGACCGGGACCGTCCTGGAACTCTGTGCAACAAACACAAACAGAGAGACAAAAGACTAGTATGCACCCACCACTGCACACAAAACGAAGTGGAAACTGAGCTACACTTCCCTAACTTCCTAAACGTCTGTCCACTGTACCAAGACATCAGAGACACATACTGTCCACTGTACCAAGACATCAGACTCTGATGTCTTGATGAACAGAGACACATACTTCCCACAGGTTACAATCACAGAAGGAGATTTTGAAAGCATGACTAATGGCAAAAACATATCTGCTCTCATATCTGCTGGGCGAAGTACAACAATGTGCAAACACAGCAGCCAGATCTGTGAGCTGCTGTGATGCCCACTATACCAATAAATCAGAGACACATACTTCCCACTATATACACACACATCGGACCCAAAGTGAGTTTTTGTTAAAACTACGACTAGCTACAAAAACTCCCATACCTATATGTGCAACACAGCAGCAATATTTGTGAACTGTTGTGACAAAAGAAGGCTAACCAATGGAATACAACCACCCTAAGAAGGACTACTATCTGCACATGTACACAGAGCTGCTACCTTCACATCTTAAATCTGAGTTGTTGTTTTTTTGTATGCCATTTAAAGCTTTATACCCTGTATAAAACATGTATGTAACGACACATTGTGAATTTGTGACAGTCACATAATTGCTCTTTACAAAATGCTGTACCCCCCTTTCAACTGTTTTTAATTATATTTTGACACTTGCTTTGGCAATGTAAATGTAGGTTTTCTCGCATGCCAATAAAGCTCCTTTGAAATGATAGAAGGATATGAAATTGAACACAACCACCCTAAAGACTACTAATAATACATTGCGTGTATTTCTGACCTGCACTTATATCTGTATCAAGTGATCTTCAATTGTACATACATTTTGTTTTGATCGTATTGTTCAACTTTTTTTGCTTTGGCTTTGTTTCCATGTTTTTTCATGACAATAATAAAACCCTTTGAATTGAATTGTCAGTCAGAGTTTGTACTAGCACTGCTGCACCCAAAAAACAAAGGGGCTGCTCCACTATCGTATGTATAACTACAGCCCTACAGTACTCCCTAGCTACCTACTCTCATGGCTAATAACAGGCTGGTGCAGTGGACATTCTCAGATGTTTAGAAACATTTGATTTAGGAAACCAAAATTAAACCAAATGGAGTGGACCAATAATATAATAAATAAGCCTGTTTAACCTTAAACCTAGTTATAATTACCTCTAGAGTGTAAGTGTTAAACATCTTTACAACGATACCCAGAGCTTCTCCAGGTCTCCTTATCCATGTTCAGATCTTGACACAGAACCTCCAGAGCCCAGACTATATAATTATTATTATAGAAATATATTTACCTCTAGAGTGTAGGTGTTAAACATCTTGGTGAACACCTCCAGAGCCTCCATGGATGTGTCTTCATCCATGTTCAGATCCTGACACAGAACCTCCAGACTTCTCTTCACAGAGCCACAGTCCATACCGGTGCTCAGAGAGTCGCTGTCGGACTCGTCGTCTCCTCCTCCCATCGTCCAGGAGGATCAAAGGATAATAATAATAACAATATTCTATAAGATATATAAAGATAATACAATAAAAAGATGACTAAAGAACCCTGTTAAAGTATTAAAACAGCCCGCAGCAGACTAACCAAACAAAAACACAGTCAAACTTCCCCTCTCCGGTCTGACTACTTCCGCACATGGTTGCCAGATTGTGTGAGAGAAACAATCAGCCAGGTCTACGAAAACAAGACCAAAGAATAAACGACTACTGCAGTGTTAATTCTGTTGACTAATACTAAGACTAAGGTTTTTTTATATATATATATATATATATATATATATTTAGTCGACTAAGACTTTGATTGATTGATTGCATAATGTATTAACAGATTAGAGAATCACAGTACATTTCAAGCACAACTCAAACACAAAATTGTTAAATGTGGACGACACCATAAAGCATTAAACTTAATTGTTGACAATAGGGTCCACCATGTTCAATTCATCATAACATTTAGAGACGTACAAATAAACATAAATCACCGGAAATCACCACTAAAACATTTCATTAGTCTAAATAGACTAAATGAGACTATCAAAATCAAATGGGCTATTTGAAAACAGCAGATCTAAAAGCTCACAACGTGTCACATCGCAATGCTTTGTGAGCTTTAGATCTGCTATTTAAAAATAAATCTTGGGAAAAAAAACGGACAAATGTGAAACATTTTAACAACTCATATCTGAGTGGCACAACATATCTTTTTTAGATGTAGGGGTGACGGGTCCTTTTACATACAAATGACATACATTCATCTGGGGGTCCTTGACATGGAAATATGTGAGAAATTGAATCACTAGTTTAGGATGACCTGATGAAGATCAAATATAGATCGAAACGTTGTCAGATTTCTCAATAAAGAAAGTATTTTTGTACCTGTGGTGTGCGGGCTCCATCCATCATCTGCTGAAGTTTCTTTAGCCCAGCACCCAGCCTGTCGATTTGCGTAAACACGCCCAAATAAACAAACGCATGAAGAAACAAGACCAAATAAACAAAGTTCTACACTTTAGAAACAAGGCCAAATAAACACAGTTCTACACTTTAGAAACAAGACCAAATAAACAGCTGCACTTTAGAAGTGTATATCTCTACGTCTTTAAATGTTCTGATGAATTGAAAATGGATGACTGATTCAAACAAGTCTTAATTTATATTGCTTTTCAGTTTTGTACTCAAAGTAGAAGTTTTTGTATTGACTTTTGTTTGAAATGTAGGCTACTCTTTCTGCATACTGTGAAATAAAAGCACCTTGGTGTTCTTGCTCAGTGAAAGTCAATGACCTAAAATTTTAACAGCTGTCTCGTATAAACAACACGCCACTCAGAAACTATTACAGAAAAAACAAGCCCAATGTCACTTATAATAAGGGGACATGGCAACACTGCTTCCGAAGAGCTTATCCCACAATGCACAGCGCGGGTGGCGCGAAAACGGCCGCGCCGCGACCAATCGGAGCGCTGTAAACAGAGCCGAGGACCAACCGGAGTGAAGAAGGGAGGAGCCTAACACCGCCGGGCCCGCCCCCTCCCTTCCCCCTCGTGCTTCCGACCTCAGTCTGGATCCCATAGCGCGGAGGGCAGCGGTCAGCGCTGTGTTTGGCCAGTTGGTTGGTTGCTAGGAGAGACGACCCCATCTGCCCTGGCCCCTGCCGAGTGCCGACATGGTGCCGACGGCAGCGATACACGCACGTCGCACGCACGTTGAATAAACATTGTCTATTCTATCTATGCAATGGTTCCCAAACAGGGTCGGGACTTAGAGTATACTCTAAGGTCAGGACTCGGAACCCATGGGTCCCGGACAAATTTTTATGGGCCCTATTTATTATTGGTTCCTTTAACTTTTCCTTTGACTTTACTATATTACTTTCCTATATTTAGTTTTTAATTATTATTATTGAACATTTACAAAAACACCCCCCCACTATATTACTTTCCTATATTTAGTTTTTAATTATTATTATTGAACATTTACAAACCCCCCCCCCCCCCCCCCCAAAAGCAAAAATTTCCATGAACTGAACAGTAGCCCTTATTTGCCCCCCAAATAAGCCCTTGTTTCCCCCCCACACAAGCCCTTATTGGTCCCCCACATAAGCCTTATTGGCCCCCCACAAGCCCTTATTGGCCCCCACATAAGCTCGTATTGGTCGTCGTCGTCGTCCCCCCCCCCCCCCCACACACACACACACACACACACACACACATGTCCTCATGTTTTTTTTGTGTGTTTTTTGGTGAGAAAGGGCACTTTCTGCAAAAGGGCAGGTGCTCAAGCCCCCCCCCCCCCCCCCCCCTCTGCACGTGCCTGCACTACAAACCATGTCTCCAACAGGTCTGAATAAAGAAAATGAAATGAGACATTCTATGTAGCTTCTAGCCCATGCCCTTTCCCTCAGTCCTTTTAATGTGAGTTGCTTCTGTGTACCTGCATCCTGAGTCACCACTAGAGGGACTTAATATATGAACCCTCCTATATCCAAATGGACCCTTACTAGTTATTCTGTATTTTCTGTACTTATGGTATATGCTCAATTGTTCTATGTCCACACTCATAATGTGGTACTGGAGTCTCAACTAGAGAGAAATGTTTTTAAGTAATGTTTTTAATATGATGTATTCTATGTAAATGGTGTGTATATAGGCCTACAAGTATATTTTGTATACTGTCACAATTCTGGCTCCTCAGGAGTAATGGGATTCACCTGTGTTTTGTGGGGGTGGAACATAACGGGGGAGGGACTCAATCTGAAGGAACTAGATAAAAAGTGATGAAATGTTTGCATGAAGGCTATACTGACCTGATGAAGATCTGTGAAGATCAGATAGGTATGAAAAACAAATGAAGTATGTAAGACAAATGAATTGTTATCTATTATGATTTGTACTGTAGGCCTATTGTGATACTCCATGTGCGAAATAAAATGAAGTGAAAAAACGTTGTCGATTCAATAAAGTTATTCTTTATAGAATGGTGTGCGGGCCCTACCTCGATGAATGTGGGAAGTGAGGCATAGATTGTGTTAAGAAATGTATCATTCATCTATCTATTTATTGTGTTCTCATATGTTTGTTATTGGCATTCAAGTGACATTACTGTAAATATATGTAATCCCCCCCCCCCCCCCCCCCCCCACACACACACTTTTTTCCCCCTCATGGCCAATTGCCACCTAGGGGCAAACTTTCATGATTCTGAACCCATTCCAAGCATTTGATTTCAACGAGTGTTTTTCGTGCAAAACGAATGCTTGGAATGGGTTCAGAATGATGAAAACCCCCTAGTTTGACACGTCACATGCTACTTAATTAAAGCATATGAAATTTAGAAAATTTTGCCTCATTATTGTATGGCACCCCAACCTCCCAACTCAACTTCAAAAAATCCTCTAGGGTGGTTGAATAGAAACCAATGTGGGATATGATATGTTAGACACCTTTACAAACACATTGGTGAAGAAACTTCTTGGTAAGAAATGTTTTCCCAGATTGTATTAATATCCCTGATACATTCAGTAACACAGCCTGCAGGCACACCGGGTTCACTACATGACTACATGGCTTTCGCTTTCCTATTTAATTTGAGTTGTGTGTTTCCTGGAAGTGAAACACTAAAAGTTTCTAGACTATAAAACGAAACTATACAAGACGTAGGCGTAGCTATCTGCACACTCTGAACAGCTGATCAGACATGCAGGCTATAAACAGCGGTGTCGGTCATCATCATGTTTAAAAGGCTGCTTACAGCGTGCCAAAGGTTTCTATTGTAGCTGCTGCACTGATCAGTAGCACTCGTAGAGCTCTCTGAGATCTCTCTTCGTCTTTTTCCTGTGATTGGTAAAGATACAAATGTTTTAAGGCTCCTCATTAAGGTGAGTTATTATAGTTTCATTATTACCGGTATTATAGTTACATTGTTGTCATTTAGAGGTAACTGAATTATGAATAGATCAATGAAAAACACCGTGAATATAGAAAGGGATATTAGAAACGAGTTCAACTATTGTTTCTAATATCCCTTTATATCCCTTTCTATTCACGGTGTTTTTCAACTACATACAACTATAATAGTTGTATTTGTAGAATTGTTAGGCTATAGTAGCCCAAGCCAATGCTGTAAAAATGTATTGTCATCATATGAAGAAAGTAGCCCAAACATTTAGATTCTCGTAGAGGTTTTTTTCGATTCTGACGAAAACCTCTACGAGAATCTAAATGTTTGGGCTATGAAGAAAGTGCCTTAAAGTAGACGAATTATCATATGGTAGCCTATGGTGTTTTCAATGTTTTCACCTTTGGCATACCAAACAAATAATTGCTTCCGCCTTCCCGATAAGCTCGTGCATTGGTAATATATTTGCTGCTGTATCATTTGGAAGCTATTTCTGGTGAAATGAAACCTATTCACTTGCATTTACTTGTGGGCTCCAGCAGGTGCCGCACATGCCCTATAATGGTTGAGTCCAAATCATATCACTTCGTTTTTGTTATTTTTCTTTGGCATCTGGTGCGTGCAGTGCTTAATATATTTAATACAGCATAGCTGTAGGCTATAATACAGTCCACCCTCCCTGGAGTCAATTTGTTATGCACTTCAGATAGAATACAGCAAACTGAGAAAGATGTTGTTCAATTGTTCGGGGACCCCATGAAATTGGGTGGCAGCCTCACCAGCCTCGTGCCTCCTTGGTGCCTATTGGCACTTTCTTCTGATTTAGACTTGAAAATGTGTTGTATGTGTTTTGTATGTATAAATGTTGAGGCTTTCTTCACTCACAGATTGCCCGTGTGATTGTCCTTCAAAGTCATCGATCTTTAAAGGTGTGGACAAACAAGCAGTGGTGAAAGTAACTGAGAAAGGGGAGAGCTACAGATGCAGGCTGGAGGGAGAGGCAGAGGAGGAATGGACAGAGGGAGAGGCAGAGGAGGAGTGGACAGGGGGAGAGGGAGAGGAGGAGTGGACAGAGGGAGAGGACGAGGGTTTGGAAGGGGAGACAGAGGAGGAGGCAGTGGGGGACGGGGAGAAAGAGGCAGAGGTGCAACGAGAGAAATGGATGGAGGATGGGGTAGTAGTGTAGCTGTGAGAGAAGGAGAGAGAGGGGACATGGGGGCTGCAGGGGGTCGACGTGGTGGTGAGAGAAGAGATGGCGATGCGGGTGGAAGGCGCAAGAGGAATGGGGCGAGTTCAGCTTCTACGAGCAGGGATGGCACCCCACACGGCGGTCATTGGCTGGGCTACAAAACGTTAGAGGAACTATCCGGGAAAGATCCAGCCCAGGTCGCCATCACCCTGTCCTCGAACCCAGCCCTCAAAGCGATGCTGGACGAGAGAGAGATGAGGCAGGACCTGGTCCAGCTCCTATGCTTCGTCTTGGGCAAGGCCTTTCAGGCACAGACGGACAGGGCCACCCTGCAACACCTGGCTGACACGGTGAAAAACTCTGGCTTCCTCCGCACCATTCTGCCACACTATGTGGCCAGCATGGCTTCAGAGTCCAATCCCGACCGCAGGGATCAGTACCCGCTGCATCTGGACAACATCCTGGCTGTTGTATTTGAGGTAATTACGTCCTTGTCTTACAGAGGTTTGTAAAACGGCTGTAAAACGTGCAAAATTGACATTACAAAATGTCCAACTTGGATTATATATTTTCTTTTTTGTGTGTGAATGTTGAATTATTGTTTCTCCTTTTAAGCTTGATATCCTCTGCAGTTTCCTTAACTATATCCCCATCCACTTTGTTCCAGGTGCTCAAAACCTTCCCTGCCAGTTCTGTCCAGTCAGTGTCCATGCTGGTCATGCTGCTTCCAAACTCCATCAACACCCTCAGGGCATCAGGAGTGGACATCAACCCTCAGACGGATGAGAAGTTGCAGGAACTCCAGGGCCTGGTCAACCATCTTCAGGAGAAATCCAGGGAGGGGACCCTACGCTCAGACAAAGACACCTATAGCCTTCTGCACGCTGCTGGAGAGAACCCTGGTAGGTAATGTCCCCTGCTAAGGGACAATCATATGAACACTGCTGTACTCCTTTATTGACATTACCATTTCAATATAATCCTATTAAAAAGGCCAAGCTCTCTCTCTCTCTCTCTGTGTGTGTGTGTGTGTGTGTGTGTGTGTGTGTGTGTGTGTGTGTGTGTGTGTGTGTGTGTGTGTGTGTGTGTGTGTGTGTGTGTGTGTGTGTGTGTGTGTGTGTGTGTGTGTGTGTGTGTGTGTGTGTGTGTGTGTGTGTGTGTGCGTGCATGCGCGTGCACGCCATCATCACAGTCATAAACAAGCTGCACAAACCCATCAGGGAAATGCGATGTCAAACCAGTTTAAAGGAAATCTACAGTATGCTGTATACCTTTTCTGCCTCCTATAGGTGCGGAAGAGCAGCAGAATTTCAAGACCCTGCCCATCTACCCCACGCCCGAGGAGTTCCAGGAGGAACAGAGGCCTTTCCTCAGACCCAATCTCACCTCTCGTCACTACGCCAGCACCCACGTCTACCTCGACACGCACTTCCGGCTGCTGAGGGAGGACTTCGTGCGGCCGCTTCGCGAGGGGATCCAACAGCTACTTCGGAGCCAGAGGGACGTGGGAAGGAACGACGCGAGGAATGCTGCGCGCTTTGACGACATCAGAGTGTACCTCGACACCCGTCTGGTGGTGCCGAAATGCACGCTGGACGGCATAGCCTTCATCGTTCAGTTTGACCCGCAGCCTCTTAAGGTCAGTTTACCTGGATGGATTTACGCAAACGTTTTCTCCTGATGCTTATTCATAGTTTGGATTTTTGGTGGTGAGTTGACCACCGAAGCGGTGGTTTGGATGTCGCCAATGTTGTGGTTGGATGAGCGGTGGTGGGTAAAAAACAGAGAGAAGGGCTGGGGAGAGCGGTGGTTTGCTCTTCGCCGTGGCTCAGTTGTAGTTGCGGTGATCACCTCACCACCGAAAAGCCAGTCTATGAAAGACCTTTACACGTTTGTCACATTTCTTTATGGAATTGCTTATAAGGCGACTATTGACTTTATTGTTTTGATTAATAAATAAAAAATCAAGAAACACTGAATCAACGCAAAACAATGCTGATTGACTTTTAATTCTATCAATTAAATCAATTAGTCTGATTATCCACTTAAGCCGTATTTCATTTATACTTTGTTGTATAATGGTGTCATGCAAAAATATACAGCAAACGGACAACTATTTTCGGCATTTACACATACATTTTCACCTATAATGACATGCTCAAAGAACCCCCCAATTAATGTTTTTGTATAATTATGAATTGAATCCGAGTCGTTCAATTATCTGTTGCACCTCTAGAATGGATAGATATTGACAGACTGTATAAATGACAAATACATGCAATATAATTGGCTAATATGGTACACGCGCTACCACACATTCTCTTTCTCCCGACAGTTTGTACGCTGGGAGAACTCGAAGAGGCTGCTCTACGGGTCCCTGGTCTGTCTTTCGTGTGACAACTTTGCGACCTTCCTGTTCGCCACGGTGGCACAGCGTGACCCTGAAGAGCTGCGGAATGGCCGGGTCCAGCTTATCTTCTCTAAGGAGAGCAGAGACAAGCTGGTGACAATACAGGTAAGACCCTACAGTGTGTCTAATGGAGGGCAGAGACAAGCTGGTGACAATACAGGTGGGACCCTACAGTGTGTCTAATGGAGGGCAGAGACAAGCTGGTGACAATACAGGTGAGACCCTACAGTGTGTCTAATGGAGGGCAGAGACAAGCTGGTGACAATACAGGTGAGACCCTACAGTGTGTCTAATGGAGAGCAGAGACAAGCTGGTGACAATACAGGTGGGACGATACAGTGTGGGGGTGTAATGAATGATAGGTATTACATACATTTCAACAGCGACACGATACGCATCCCGATAACATGGTTAACGATACGATACGATATTGGTTCATTCATGGCCATATGATTCGATGATTTAAAATTGATACAGTAACTATTTAGCAAATAAATTAAATCTGTGTGAAACGTGCGGATAGTGCTGCTTTTTTTAAGGGAAACCTTTATTAGTATGGATTCCCTGGCAAATCCATGGACATAGTATTTGAACACATATGGACAAACCCTTGACATGAACACAGAGAATACACACATGTATCGATAGACCAAGTGGCTATATATTATTTTCTTCTTAAAATTGCTAAATACAACACACCAGTACTTAATATCGATACAAACCATACAAGGTCAAACAATACGATATGTTGCTATTTACATATCGATATACTTTGATTGTTGAAATTTAAATTGATCTTTCGATACAGTATCGTTACACCCCTACAACAGTGTGTTTAATGGGCTATGATAAAAGGCATGTCCGGACAGGCTTTTTGACAGTTGCTAAGGATGCATGAGGTCACCAACAAAGCACTGTATTAACACTGTTTCATTCAAATCCTGGCCCAGTACTGTTCTTATCTAAAGAAAGATTCAGACAAGCTGTGTAATGAATGTTAGACAGCTTATACATTGTAGCACCGCTGTTGCCTGACAATACGTTTTCCCCTGAAAAAAAAAAAGTCAACGCAAGCACAATGTGCCATTTTGGTCAAGTGAAAAAGTATAGCATTTGCCTTAACTCTGCATAAAATGCCTCTACTTGCTGCACAGTTGCTCCATCCTTTAAGACCTATTGTTTGGAGAATCCAGGAGTTCATATTCACCTGACTATACAACGTATCATATAGAATAATTATGGTATAATTATGTTCCAGGTGGTCCCCAGCTAAATGATGTAGAGTTGGTAACCAAATGGAGCCTTATATAGCTTAACTCTTTAAGATGGAGTGCCACAATTTTTGTGTCTATGAGGTGACAGTACTTCATTAGACACCCTGGAGTCGTTTTTATGTGCAATGGTGTATTCACTTTGTATTTAGGGTTTCTTCCTGGAGGCTGAACCCTTGACAGTCAAACGGGCCAATGAAATAAACAGTAATATAGTGACACCACACTATCAGCCCCTCCCCTAACCCCTCAGCTGTTAGTGCGGCTTCAGTTCAGGTGGATCATCACCCATCACCACCACCAGGCAAACCAGGCATACTTAATGAACTGGGGGGCATGCCCACATAAAAACAACATTTTAACAAATACTGTACACTTTTTTGAAAAAGATGATACCTCCTTATATAATAATAAGACCTGATGATCATGTTTTAGGGTGGAGAAAAATCACAGCACTCCATCTTTAAGGGTCCATTTGGTTCCATTTCACGCTCTCAAGAGTTACATCTTTGTTGTACATCTGCATTACTTAAGTTAATTTCTACACAATTAGAATTACAATGTAGAACTAGAAAAAGTGCCCTTCTGGGCACAGGTCTCCACCAGGTTATCCACAGATCCGTGCAGTTAGAGGTAAAAACACTTTTTGGCCAGTTATAGCGCCACCTTGAGGCTGAGTTGAAATTGTTCATGTGGCATTTCGTCCTCTGCCTAGTGGGAATGTGGGTGCACAATTTCACGGAAATCACGCGATGTGTTCATGATTTGCAGCATTTTGTTTGAAACTGAGCACTCCTGTGAAATTTGGAAGCCAATCTTAACCAATCAGGATGGAGTCTGAGAAATGTGAAAGACCCTGTTTCGTTGAATGGCTCTAGAGAGACTGTGTACCAATTTGCGTGATGTTTGGACAAAATCTGTAGGTGTACTGTGCAAAAACTTGTTTTGCACAAAGCGGCCTCCTGGTGGCGCTATAACAGGCCGTTCTGGAAAGTTTGGGGCAGAGGTTCATCGTTGGCATCCAGGGAGTGTGTGTGCAAAATTTGGCATCGACCGGGTTAACGGTGGCCGAGATTAGCTGGTCACGGACGGACACACACACACACACACACACACACACGGACGGACGGACGGACGGACGGACGGAGTGCAAAACATACTCTCTCCCCATGCCTTCGGCCTGGTGGAGACAATAATTGTTATTTTGATCAATGTTTGCCTGTTGTCTCCTAATGGTACCACATCAATACAGCATGGAATTGACAAAAACCTTATCCAACGACAACAACATATTCAAAGTGTTGGGTCTGAGAGGCAAAATCTCATCAAATGGTGGTCCGTGGCTCAAATGCAGAGTAAATAATGGACCTCGATATGAAAAAGGTTGAGAAGTGGCTGCTATAATATAGAGTAACACAAATGACCTGATCCCTCAGACAGACCAGTCGTTCCTGATGGTGGAGACCACTGCCTACTTTGAGGCCTACCGCTATGTGCTAGAAGGCCTGCAGGAGCAAGAGGAGGCCCACATGCCCTTTCAGAGGTGTGTGTGTGTGTGTGTGCGCGTGTGTTGCTATTATTCATTTCCATGCAGGTCTGGCATTCTTCAAAAAATTACGGTCTCAGTTTCCCCTCTAAATCAAACATACACAAAAAAGTACATGAATCCTTGAGAGAGAGAGAGAGAGAGAGAGAGAGAGAGAGAGAGAGGTCGCGGTCTCCATTATTTTCTATGCTCACTTTGGCTCTCTGGCACACATGGATGGGTTCGTAGGTTCATGTACCTTGTCTGCACTCCCTGTGCCGTCCAACAGCTATACATTACCCTCAATGAGGGAGTATCTGTGTGAAGGCAGTTCATTTGGATTCTCGTCTCCCAGTCTCTGCTCTACTCACCGTAGCATGAGCCATAACTTTAAACCACACTGTATATTCATCTCAAAAGGAGAACAAGTTAGCTCAAATATAATTATGTTAATATTGACTAATAATTGGTTGTATAGTGGTTTTCTCCAGTGAGCATTTCTTTAGCTAGACTTTTCCAATCAATCCACACTGTAAAATGTATTCAAATTTCAAAATCTAAGTTTATTTTAATTCCTTACTACAATTACTGGAATCCAACAGCTGGCTTCGTCGTCATGTCCAGTTCACCAAGAGTTTAATCAATAGCCAGGTACACATGCCAGCCCACAAGTGTGATGCTTTAAGTCTCTTCATTCCCATTTCCTCATAAAATGAACAATAGTCCAATCTTTAACTTGATTGATTGATTGGGTGATTAATAGTTTGCAGAATTACAGTACATTTCAAGCACAAATCAATGCAAAAACTGTTAACTGTGACTGGACGACACCATAAAGCATTACACTTGTTTACAATAGGGCCCGCCGTTTTCAATTCATCAAAACATGTACTGCACATCTCTCATAGGTACATAGTGGACTGCAACTCTGATGTGCTGCCCCCGGCCTATCTGAACCAGAACGATTCATACAATCTGTCAGACATTGCTGATCCTGAGTACAAGGACACGATTCAGCCCTTCCACTGTCTGAAACCAGAGGCCTGGCCCAAAATGGAGGAGTTTGGGCTGGATGAGTCTCAAATGAGAGCCCTCCAGCTGGCCCTCACCAAGGAGCTGGCCATCATACAGGGACCCCCTGGCACTGGTAAGTGGCATTACGTGGCATTTCCAAAGTTTTGGATGGGAATAATTAAGTAATGGGTTGGAAAGGTATTGAAACTGAATTAAACATGAGCCTCTGGGTTGAGTCTGGCGCTGGCTCTTAAAACATGGCCTCAAGAATACCCATGATTGTACGATAGCATTATAATCGTAATATCTGCTATTAAGTTGGGGTATAGTTGGAGATAGTGAAGGAACCTTTAAATATTAGATGCTTTGATGAACAGAAAGGAAATAAATTAAAACACCTGAAGGAAGGATTTTAAAATGCATGCGTGTTCACTCCTGTCTCAGCACGAATCATTTGGGTTTGTAACGAGAGGAACTGGTTGTGAACCGGTTCTTACACGTGTACGTTATACAGTACAAAGGTTTTTACTTTTAAACAAAATGAATGGGATGGAATTCTTTATAGGGAATAGCCCTTGAGACAAACTATCTTGTTTTATTTATTTTATTCTTTATTTTATTATTTTATCCCACAATTTTGTAACCCCCTTTTCACCCCTGTGTCAATTATCTAATGTGATCCTGGGCTCTACACACCCTCCACCAACCTAGTCCCCATATATATATACAAGGGGAGAGCAACGGACTTGAACTCATGCTTCCTTCATGCCTGAGTGTCCAAGTTGTTCCTTTACACCTGACAGGGGGGCGTTTCCCTGGTTGGACATAGCGTGTGGAAGGAACACGTTATTCCAACCAGTTCCTTTCCCCTCCATCAGGCCAGCCGGGGCGGCCAGGATGAGGCAGTTTAGAGACCAGGATTACTGCATGTTTTTTGTGAGGGTACCTACCCTAGGGGACACATGCAAACTCTACACACCATCTTGTTTTCAAGGGGGTCTGCATTCCATAATACAAAAAAGAATCGCACCCGTGTGAAGTGATGGGCGCTAATATATGAACCCATTTAGGCCTGACCTCGAAATTAAAAAAAAATCTTCTAAATCCTCCAGTTTTCTGAAATAAATATTTTCACGATTTTTCTAAAATAGCAGACCTACAAGCTCGTAGCTATGAGCTTGTAGATCTGCTATTTTTCAATAGCTAAATTATAACATAATGTTTAAAACACCAAAAAGGGTTCCCGCCCCAAAATGGGTTAAAGTCTAACTCATGTTTAGGTGATGTAATGGTGATATAAAACGAACGGTGCAAACACAAACATTAAACGCCATTAAACAATAAAGAGACAATATGACATAAATGACACAAAGTTTCCCTTCATTGTCAATGCGTTTACAAAACTAAAGACAAACATTAAACCAATAAAAGGTCACATTGCAGAGCAATAAAACAAAAGTGTATTTGTTTTACCACTGCTAAGGGCTTTTTTTTTTACACAGACTAGATTATATTATCACAATCTGCCTTTATGCCCTTCTCTGACACGTGTACACGTACGGTTCAGCGTCAGAACACACACACACACACACACACACACACACACACACACACACACACACACACACACACACACATATATATATATACACAGGTAACATACTTCATTATCTCATAACGTCACGTAACACATCACCCATTGGACTTGCAGTCAACAAGGTCCCGTAAAGATATCGTGTATCTCACAACAAAACCCAATGTATCACAGCATAATGTTAACTAGAAAGGTCGCAATTTAAAAAATTGCAAAGTGTGGTTGCCGCAGTCTCTTACGTATGGCCCTCCCACTAATATTGCCACAATTAACAATTACCTACAATGTCGCGTCACCCCTGTGATCATGTGATCATATTCCCATACAAATGGGCATGCCCCCTTTTGTGCCCATATATGGAGCTGACTGATTTGTTTGCGCCTGATGCAATGACTTTAAGGTTAGACGCACAGACACTCCATATTTGGGTGTAGCTGCCATTGGGAACTCCTTAAAGGACCACTTCACCACTTTTCAACCTATCTTCATATAATAGGTCCTCACTAATAATCATGATAAAATGGCACGATTTTTTTCTACTCAGTCTGTGTCTCATAGGAGGGCTGTGGGCAGTTCAGAAATCGTCTTCCAGTGACATCATCATTAGACAGATTATTTTTTAAACAAGATTTTTTTACAAAAATGTTTAGATTTTCATTATCGTGAAAACGATGGCTTCCATTTTCTCATTGACTAGAAAGCCTGCAGTTTTTCCCCCATCGATGATGTCACTGGAAGACGGTTTCTGAACTGCCCACAGCCCTCCTATGAGACACAGGGGTCGATTAAGGACTTCTATGTTACTTACTTCTATATTACTAATCTAATTACAGTATTATGATCTGGGGGCGTGTAGTATGTCATATTGCAATTTTGGGCATGTTAAGAAGCGCTTTTGACACCCCGCGGAGTGCGCAAAACGGCCTTGAATTAGTCATGGGTGTGTTTAAGGCGTGTTTGAGACGTACCCAATCAACATGTCCGTACTATTCTCTTTACCAGTCAGCTGATGTCACATACGGAATGCGCACTTTGGGGGTCGTGGTATGACATTTCTTCAGGCTGGCACCATAGAAGACATGACATGCCTTTGTCACATTTGGGTTAATTATTCCTATTGCACTGCATGCTGTCACCTTTATGCCTCAAAAGAACAGACCCACCTTTCAGATCGGAATGGAATTGCGAGTAGATAGCAGCATATTGGCAAATTGCCAATCCATGCGTAATTAATTAATTCGATAACGATAGAACCATGTACCATACAGCGAATGAAAGCAAGATTCCTAAGGAATATGGAGATTTTTACATTTAATAAAACGGTTGAGAAATGAGAGAACCATGAGTGTTTATAGGCTAATATCAACGTTTTTTTATGAAAGACCAAACGGGCTGTGAACTTGAAGAGCTCAATCACCATCCCGACACGGAAGAAATATAGCCTAGTGCATGCATGTATATGCACTTGCACACAGTAGCCTACACACGCTCTTTATTTGTTTCTATTGAAAAACACCAGTAAAATAACGTTTATTATATTTTATTTCATTCAAGTCAAGGAATGAGTTGAATGCGTGCTGTAATGCTGTGGCCCCGATGGTATGGTCTTCGCTGAGTTCGCTCGTAGCATTTTATTGAAGAAGACTTGAATCGGGTGTGATACAGCATATGAAAGCACATTTCCCACGGATTATGGATATGTTTTTATTTATTTTTAAGGTTGAGAAATGAAAGAATTATGGCCGTTTCTAATCTCAACATTTTTTTTAAATAGACGCAAAACGGCCATGTCTCATAGAAACAAGTAAATGGGTCTATAAAAATAAGCGCATATAACAGGGGTCTGTAACCTATTTTAAATGAAGTGCCATGTTTTTATTTTCTAAATAGTGAGTCTGCCATATCCAGATTAATTTGAATGACACCACATTAAAATAAAAAAACATATTTTGATTGTCCACAAATATAAATTTCTTCCTTCTTTTTAAATATGTTCTTGCACATTGTTATAATGATCATTATATATCCCCCTGCAGTCAGAGTTCATAGTTTTAATGAATGAATGTGATGCATTGTGAGCTGGTATAGATCTGCTATTTTCAAAAGTAATCTTTTTATTTAATTTTTGGATTAGCTGTCCTTAGTTGGGCAAATGCATTCATCTGGGGATCCTTGACATGGGAATGTGCTTGTTTTGCACTGGTTTAAACAACATTAGGAGAAAAGCCCAAATAACCACTTTAGAAACAAGAAAAGCAATCACACAGAAAGCAACTTTACAGAAAAATAAGCCGCTTATAATAAACAGACATGGCAACACTCTACCAGCTTCCCAGAGCCGCTCAAGTGTCAAATCAAACAGTGCTTTTTGCGTTTATGAGGTGGTCAGACCCACGTCTAATCGTTATGCGCTGAGTGTCTTTAGGTCAAGGGGCTTAATAGCAAATTGCGCAAAGCGAGAATAATTAACATATGGACACTCCCACAATGCTAAAATATTCAGGGACGCGGTATGCCAAATGTGTGTGCGTTCAACACGGGCCGAGTGCGTTCAACACGGGCCGATATGCCTTTCATAATATGAATGTGCGCAGAGCGAGGCCAATTTATGTATTTCCATTGGTAAACCGCACCTTCAAAATCGACCTGACAGACTGAGTAGGAAAAGATTGCGCCATTTTATCATGATTATTAGTGAGGACCTATTATATGAAGATAGGTTGAAAAGTGGTGAAGTGGTCCTTTAAGCCAATTTTAACATAGGATATTCCCTTCCTCCTCTGTCTCCAGGGAAAACCTACGTTGGCCTGAAGATTGCTCAGGCCCTGTTGACCAATAACAGCCTTTGGAGTAGTGAGCTGCTCGGTAACGCCCCCATGCTGGTGGTGTGTTATACCAACCACGCCCTGGATCAGTTCCTTGAGGGTAAGTCATTCAGTGAGTTACTTTCCTTTAATTGGCCTATCTCACAGCCCTTCCCCGCCCCCTTGCACCGCCCCCTTTCCAGACCTAGTGGTGTTGACGTGACGTCACTCCATAGACATTACATGTTAAAATGCCTACATTCAGAAGCCACAAACAACTCTTTTTCTGAAGGTAAACTTTATTCTATTTGGTTTTGCGGTCTTAACATCTTGTTTTCTTCATAATAATATTGGTATTCTTTTACATTTTAACATTTGGAAACGGCCTTAAGGCCTTGCAGGTAGATATGTATAGCTCTGGTCCATAGCCTTACTCATGGACCAGAGCTACATCCCTACCTGCTTTCTCTGCACCATTTAAGGCCGTTTCCAAATGTTACAATGTACCAATAATATTATGAAGAAAACAAGATGTTAAGACCGCTAAACCAAATAGAATAAAGTTTACCTTCAGAAAAAGCGTTGTTTATAGCTTCTGAATGTAGGTCTTTTAACATGTAATGTCTATGGAGTGACGTCACATCAACAACACTAGGTCTGGAAAGGGGGCGGGCTGTGAGATAGGCCTATTGCAACCAAGTGAATTACTTAAACCCTTTTATGCTTGGCTGGATTCTAAAAACAAAACAAAAAAAGAACAATTGGGCCTACTAGATGAGCTTGTAGATCTGCTCTTTCCGCAGAATCTCCACCTATAATTTTGTGCCAAGAATATGGATGCTAGGGTGGATGTGGTTAATCCACAATCAAATTGTACTACTTGCCGTGTAGTTATACAAGTTTGACAACCTTGTTGCGGTGCCACTACGGAATATCGTTGTTTTTCTATATTCATTTGATTTGTGATTTATTTCTTTTTTACTCTTGATTTTGACATTTTGGTCGTTGGGACCTTCATCAGGACGAAGGTGATTGTCTGTCTGTCTGTCTGTCTGTCTGTCTGTCTGTCTGTCTGTCTGTGTGTCACTGTGACTGCCGTAGCTCATCACTGCCTGCACCAATCACTCCCACTTTTCACACAGGCATTGACCATAATAATATGGAGGTCTTAACGAAGACCCTTTTTCCAATTTAACAGCTTATAAATTAATAATGGATTTATTAGTGAATAAAAAAATGCGAAAACGCACCCAGGGTGCAGTTTTCGGGAGGGGGCAATATCTCACAACGTGTAAGGGGGCTAGTCGAAATAAAGCGCAACATTGTTTTGCAAGTTCCTGACAGTGTGCGGGTCCTATTCTTTGTCATTCAGAGATCCCCTTTACAATATAATGCACTTTGTCCTACGCAGCCTGTCACCAACCTTCCGAGGTGTGCATCAGCTTTAAAAAAACTAAAACATGTTGAATTGATGCAGTGAGCATAACTAACTTTACTTAACGTAACCTAATACTCTGTAACACAGGTATCCATAAGTTTCTGCCAGACGGCATTGTCAGGGTAGGAGGCCGCAGCAGCAGTGAGGTCCTGAAGCGCTTCAATCTCCGGGAGCTCACCCAGTCCTTGAAGTCTAGACGCATCATGCCGCACCACCTGAGTTCTGCCTACAATGAGGTGAGTTGGCATGTGAGGATATTATTGACATAGATGATTCTGTTTAACATTACTCTACCTACCACTGATACAAGGTCTCAGGGCTCATTTGTCCCTCAATGTAATCACTTATGTTCACATTAAGAGAGCTCACATGTTGTGAGCTAGTCGATCTTGTCAATCTGCAATTGCATTTCTACGGTATGGCCTTGTAGGAGATTTCTTACTATGTTTTCCTTTTACAATATCTTTTATGGTGGTTCCAAGAGTTCCCAAGGTGGGGTCCGTGGACCCCCAGGGGTCCTTCGGGGAGTACCAGGGGGTCCCCAGCTAAATTATAGTTTGGAACCAAATGGACCCTTAGCCTATGGGTCTGTAACTCTGAGAGTGTACAAATTAGATAATTTTGGTTCCTACTTAAACTACTGCGCTGAAACTGACACAGAGGTTATTAGTGAAGACAGACAGGAAAGTGGGAGGGAGAGACACGCAGCAAAGGTCGTCATGAACGGGACTCGAACACATGACGCGCTGTACAGGCCAAAGCCTATATGTGGCATGCGCCTGGATCACTTGGCCAGCGGGGCGGGCGCCCCCAGGACTTACTTTTAACAGACTATACATAGCCGTATTGATACTTCCCACAACTGCACTCAGAGCCCGTTGTGGTGGTTGTTTGGCTTGTGTTTCCCTCAGATTTACAGCGACCTGCGTCAGGAGGAGATGGAGATCCAGAGTCAGGCGGTGAAGCTGGAGTGCAGTCTGAAAGGGGTCATCAGAGAGCTCTTCCTAGAGAGGTTCATCTCCGAGGAACACTGGGGCAGCCTGCACCGCTGCCCGGCCGTGCATGTGAGTCACAAAACAAACACACACACAAAGGAAAATTTGCCTGATTTATCGTGTGGGACATTAATTAAAAATGCATTCTCTTTTGCCAAGACGTGGATGATCAGTACAAGACAAAATACATTTACGTGAAAGTCAATTATACGATTATAATATATCTGTTCAACAGAACTGTTTGTGTAATGGTCCTCTGCTTAGGACCAGGATGAGTTTGAGATTATAATTTTATTTATTTTGAGATCTTTTTGAGGGGGCCTCATATAAACATCAATAGTGTGGATTATGTCTGAACACAAACATTAGTCTATGGGCTTTAGAGTGAAGTTTACAGAATGCATTGGACTCAAGTCTATGGGCTTTAGAGTGACAAACAGGTTACATGAACCACGTGATCTGGCTGTTTTCTGCCCACTCTCTCTTTCTGCATAACTCTCATTTAAATGGCTCTCTGACATGGAGTTCCACAGGGCTCCTTGCCTGCCAGTGACGCCTTTGCTTTAAGCAGTGACGTCAAGCTCCAATGCCCAGCTTTGTGTGTTTGTGTGTACCACATAGTGATTTTGATTGGCTGAACATGGAATGTGTACCACATTTGTGATGATTCAAAATTGGATGGGCACGGAATGTGATGATGTATGAAGATATGAGCGCCCCTATTTTCTTTAATGAATCATGAATTATATATATATATATATATATATATATATATATATATATATATATATATATATATATATACTGTGCTTAGAACCAGGATGAGTTTGAGATCTCTTTTTATTTTTAATTGAACTCTGCTTAAAACCAGGATGAGTTTGAGATCTCTTTTTATTTTAATTGAACTCTGCTTAAAACCAGGATGAGTTTGAGATCTCTTCTTATTTTAATTGAACTCTGCTTAAAACCAGGATGAGTTTGAGATCTCTTGAACTCTGCTTAGAAACAGGATGAGTTTGAGATCTCTTTAACTCTGCTTAGAACCAGGATGAGTTTGAGATCTCTTTAACTCTGCTTAGAACCAGGATGAGTTTGAGATCTCATTTTATTTTTATTGAACTCTGCTTAAAACCAGGATGAGTTTGAGATGTCTTTTTATTTTTATTGAACTCTGCTTAAAACCAGGATGAGTTTGAGATCTCTTTTTATTTTTATTGAACTCTGCTTAGAACCAGGATGAGTTTGAGATCTCTTTTTATTTTTATTGAACTCTGCTTAGAACCAGGATGAGTTTGAGATCTCTTTTTTTTTTTTTTTAACTCTGCTTAGAACCAGGATGAGTTTGAGATCTCTTTTTATTTTAATTGAACTCTGCTTAAAACCAGGATGAGTTTGAGATCTCTTCTTATTTTAATTGAACTCTGCTTAGAACCAGGATGAGTTTGAGATCTTCGGTGAGAAGAAGAAGAAACCCTGTCTGATAATGGAGTGGTTGGGGATTGGTTCCACCGTCTTCCAGCAGAGGGCGACAGAGGAGGCAATATTCACAGGTGAGCTTTTAAAGGGCTGCCATTCCTGAACAAAGCAGGCTCATATTAATAAGGCAGGATAACATATTTTTTGAGTGGTGCAACCACTCCAAGGAACAGCAATGTCCGTGTTCCTGGGCCGTGGCTCAGTGGTCCAGGCACCTTGGCTGGTAATCCAGTCTGGCAGTGTGCCGCGGGTTCGACTCCTGATCCTGACAGCCTTCACTGCATGTCACCCCCCCCCCCCCCCCCATCTCTCTCCCCATTTCCTTTCAGCCTACTGTCTGTCCCTCCATATAAAATAAAGGCAAAAGCCACAAAAAAAATAGTGTGTGTGTGTGTGTGTGTGCACACGCGTGTGTGTTGTGGCAGATGGGTAATAGGCCAGCAGTGTCAATCGTTCATAACTTGATTGACTGGGGGGATTTATTTGCCTTCATGATTCCACCATTTTATAGTACACAGTTTGCACTATTCCCTTGCATGTGAGCTCCTGTGAACCTCTTATTATTATACAGTGTTTGTGCTGATGGTGTACTGCATGGCGAATACCGACACACAAGCTGTGCTTGGAATTAAGTGCAAAAAGAAAAAAAAAGAAGAAAGCAGCCTCGTATCAGATTTAATTTGGATTTCTTCCAGCTATGGAGACGGGGGAGGAGGAGGAGGACGATGACATGATTGACATTGCGGAGGAGGCAGACCTGATCCAGGCCGAGCGATACGTCGAAGACACAGAAGATCACAGAAGCGACAGAGACAAAGAGAGGGCCAGAGTCATGGAGGAGACCCTCAGGGAGGTTCAAGACATGATGCTGGCCACCATGTTTGAGGACACCCAGATACAGCTGGAGCAGAACGAAGGCGGCTTCCAGGTAAATGAAGATGTTATCTCTCAGTCTATGTTCAGTATAGAGCGTCGCAGTCCCTCCCCCTTTCAGAACAACGAGTGGCCCAGGAAATGAATCCCAATGCATTTTTCCCATAGGCATTTCTTAAATGATTTATTTAAAGACCTTTTAAGCGTTGTACGAAGCCAACTCTTGTCGTGACAAATCATGACAACACACAAAATATTTTGGACCAAACAAATAATTACAAAGACGAAAAACAACAAAAAAAGTATTGTAACCTGCCGTTTGTTTCTACCTTCTAATTCTTTGTTTGGCCAGAAGAATTGTGTTTGTTGTCATGATTTGTCACGACAAGAGTTGGCTTCGTACGACGCTTAAGGTAAATTAAATAAGAAATGCCTATGGGAAAAAATGCATTGGGATTCATTTCCTGGGCCACTCGTTGTTCTGAAAGGGGGAGGGACTGCGACGCTATAGCCTTGTACTATTATATAGGCCTGTCACAATGATTACATAATCACCTAATCGCAATTGTTTGAGATAATCACTTCTTTTTCTTTTTGCATAATCCTCCATCGTTTCCGTGTCGACATCTAACATCTATCTATCTATAAATGCACCACGTCTCTGTGTGTGCGTCTGCAATCTACGTAACTCGAGAACCGTTTGCCCCACCAACTTCAAATTCGACACACAGTGCCTGGCCTTGGGACGGGTCGGGTCGGTCGGACCCACGGTTGTCCAGAACCAGACATATAAGTCCAGACTTATAGTGGCTTTTCTGTTGATCTGACTTCATGACTTCATGTCATATTGACGCAATATTGACGTAACAAAATATGATACGGCGGCTCGATCGCCCCCCTTCGGAAACACACTGTATATGAACCTTTATTGAGACAGGATATCCCCTTGAGATGCATCATCTCGTTTTCGAGGGGGTCCAGCAACATACAGCAAATACAAGACAATACAAGTACATTCATTCATACATAATCGAGGACAAAAACAACAAAGCTCTCCCAAACTAGCCGCTCCCATTAGTACTGCGACAATGGCCCCCAGAAGTCGGCATACCCCTACCGGAGTTAGGACCAAACACAACATAGTTTTTCCTCATCTCTAAGGCCTCCCATACATGAAATGGATTCTTGTATAAAAATATTTTACTGCAAAAGTGGTGAAATTGTTATTTAAAGTTATACACTTCAAACTAAAAATAAAGCCTGTCCGTCTGGTGGTTGAGGCACTTAAAGGCATGTAGATGCACAATGGAAGCTCTGAGAGGTTCAAAACTTGGCATACTTGAAGCCAGAACATACCTCTACATTCTAGAAAAGACTGAATGTCAATATCTGAATGTCAATATGAGATATAGTCATTTGAACACATACTTACAGTAGGCGGAATTGTACATCTATGTAGATGTCTTCTCTACTTTGTAGTGACTCTGGAATGGATTGTCATAGCAACACATATGATGGCTTGTAGGAAAGGTGAGGTTCTACTGAATCCAGCAATACCAATTGTGTAAATGTAGCTTGCATAATCGTGGAGTTATGCCACAAAACGTATATGGTGTCCCAAACGGGGGGAAATAAAACTAATGAAATCTACAGTATCACATTAGTTTTATTTTTACTTCACTTCATCAAGGGTGGGAAAACATAAACAAATCACTTGAGTAGAAGTCCCTAAAATGTATGAAATGTCTCAAACTTGAGAAATGAGAAATTGTGAACAAATAGATGCCGCTTCAATAGAGAAATATGCAAGCCTAGATTGGAACTACTAACTATTATTATGTTGCAGCACATGACCTGGATCAAGCTCAAATCTCAATATTATCCTCCTAAATATAGATAATCAAGTTATTCATTTCTGTTATTTGAGTTATTTGGTTACAGTCAAGTTATACTACAGTATGTGGCTCCACCTGCATCTTATTGCCTACAGTATGTGGCTTTCTTCATAAAATGACCGGTAAAATCATTTCACATATTTTGGAATGTGAAAAGATGAGATGAACCTTGTCAAATCAAGTAGCTATTTAGCTGACTGGAGTGGAGAGTGACCTAGTATTTAGTTATCTTTAATGTAACAGAGCCTACTGCCTGTCCAGTCTACACTGACAATAGCAGAACCCTGCCCTGACACTGTTTCACCAGAATGGAAAATAGACTTAATTAGTATCACTTGTAATATGGTTACTGCACATATACTATAGCCTAAAAATAGTGCGCGTAATGCACAACATAGATACTGTACAAATTCTGAAGTGTGTCTTTAAAATTTTACCAAAATGGAATATTGGATCCAAATCTTTGTATCATCTTTGCTAAACAGTTGGAAAAAAGCACGAAACAAGACCCATAATGTATAAAGCCCACGGCAGAAGACCTTCAACACATACTAACTGTTGTTCAACAGAGAGATGATGTTCATAAAACCCTGGCAAACCCAAATTCAATACTCTCCTCTCCTCATCATATACTGTATCATGTTGAGAAAACTACTCCAGTAAGACCAGAGTGAGAGCATGCCGTCTCGTCAAGAAGACTGAATAGGGTACAACATTGTTGAATAGGATACAACACTGTTTAACATACAAATATATTGTTTCATTTGTGGGAAGGCCAGCACAATTGATTGATTGATTGATTGATGGATTTAATAGTTTATTAGACATAAATGTAAAAACAGCAACAGAGTACAATACAATCATACATACAATACAATACATACATACAATCAGTCCAAAAGGGATAGCACAAAAAAGTCATTGCGGTCTTGTGCAATCAGTTCATAGACAAAACCAGGACTACTGGTCAGAGTACCAGAGACAGGGCCTTCACATGGTCACTGGTCAGAGTACCAGAGACAGGGCCTTCACATGGTCACTGGTCAGAGTACCAGAGACAGGGCCTTCACATGGTCACTGGTCAGAGTACCAGAGACAGGGCCTTCACATGGTCACTGGTCAGAGTACCAGAGACAGGGCCTTCACATGGTCACTGGTCAGAGTACCAGAGACAGGGCCTTCACATGGTCACTGGTCAGAGTACCAGAGACAGGGCCTTCACATGGTCACTGGTCAGAGTACCAGAGACAGGGCCTTCACATGGTCACTGGTCAGAGTACCAGAGACAGGGCCTTCACATGGTCACTGGTCAGAGTACCAGAGACAGGGCCTTCACATGCAGCATCAGAAAGATTGATGAAGTTGTACATCGGCTGCTCTCGTACCCAGATCTCTTTGCATATGATGACAAATATCATAAATGCTACCTAAAACACTAAATATCTAAACGAAATATAGCAGCTATAAAACAAAGAATTAGAACAGCAGACCAGTATCTATGTCAAAGGTTTTATTAATCTCACTGAAGTAGTTAACATCTTTCTTTAAATAAATGAAAGTGATGACAAGTCATCACTTTCAATAAATAAGTTAAGACATACTGAAGACACTGGTCCATGGTTTTCTTCATCGATATATCTGCAGGTCTATGTAGTAGTTCTGGATTTTCTTGGAGATTTGCATCTTCTCTCATTGTGCCCATTTCCCATGGGCACACTTTTAGAGCATGCAACATCAGACTTTCCATGTTCTACAAATTATAATGCTGTATGTTTCCAGGGTTTGTATTTAGACAATATAATCTTCTTCCTCAGAGTCAGTGTCTTCTGTATGTCATCATAACAGTCAAGGAGTTTATATACCGTAAATGGAAATTGGTGCATTTACAGTATATAGAGCTTTTATCCAAAGCACTTTACATAGATTGTGCATTACATTCACACATTCAGTCACACACCGATGGCAGAGGAAACCATACAAGACACCGACCTGCACATCGGGATCAATTAGGGGTTCAGAGTCTAACTCTGGGGGAGCCCTGGATCGAACTGAGAATATGGTATGATATAGTACTACCGGTATATTGTTAGTTCACACTGAATTTTGTCTTGCGAACCTCACGGTTCTCCATCCAGCCGCTCTATTGGCCACTCTATCCCTGAGGCACTGCCGCCTCGGCATATTACCGGTATTATACTGTATATTGTATATTTGTCATCATACACAAACAGATCTGGGTACGAGAGGAGCAGATGATGTACAACTTCATCAACCTTTCTGATGCTGCATGAAGGAGCTTAAGTCTCTGGTACACATACCAGTACCAGCCATAATGGCTGTCAGATGTTCTGGTCTTGTACTGGTCTTCACACAAATTAAAAATATCTTTGTATGTTAAACAATGTTGTATCAACCCTATTCAGTCTTCTTGATGAGACTGGTGCAGGCATGCTCTCACTCAACATTTGCAACTTGCTCATTACTGCAGCATATTGTCTGTATATAGAGCCACGGTTTTATGAACATCATCATCTCTCTGTTGAGCAACATTTAGTAAGATAATTTTAATTTTGAGTATCTGTCGATACCGATTTTTCCCCATCTGAAAATTATATTTTTATGCAACTCCTCCAATATCACAATAGTACAATATCCCAAATCACGGACAATATACAGTCTAATAATATGATATGGATATCATATTGATACTAGGGATGTCCCAATCACATTTTTGTGCTCCTGATCTGATCATTTAAAAATGTCATGATCGGCCCCGATTTCCGATACACTTCACATTATAAGATCACATAAGATGCACATAGGTGGAGCCAAATACTGTAGTATAAATTGACTGTAACCAAATAACTCAAATAACAGAAATTAATAACTTGATTATTTATATTTATGAGGATAATATTGAGATTTGAGCTTGATGAGGGAACAGGCTTTCGCCTTTGCTGCCCCAACCCTGTGGAATGCCCTCCCTAAGGCACTCAGAGATGCCCCTACCCTTCAAACCTTCAAATCCACCCTCAAAACCCACCTCTTCAAAATTGCCTTCCCTTTTCACGGTCTTTTAATGTCCTTTTTCTATTAAAGTTGTTTTTAATTTGTTGTTACCTCTGTAAACCCCCCCCCCATGTAAAGCGTCTTTGGGTACTCAGAAAAGCGCTATATAAGTTTGAGATATTATATTATTATTATTTAACATCCAGGTCATGTGCTGCAACAATAATAGTTAGTAGTTCCACTGTAGGCTTGCATATTTCTCTATTGAAGCGGCATCTATTTCTTCACAATTTCTCATTTCTCAAGTTTGAGACATTTCATACATTTTAGGGACTTCTACTCAAGTGATTTGTTTATGTTTTCCCACCCTTGATAAGTGAAGTAAAAATAAAACTAATGTGATACTGTAGATTTCATTAGTTTTATTTCCCCCCGTTTGGGACACCATATACGTTTTGTGGCATAACTCCACGATTATGCAAGCTACATTTACACAATTGGTATTGCTGGATTCAGTAGAACCTCACCTTTCCTACAAGCCATCATATGTGTTGCTATGACAATCCATTCCAGAGTCACTACAAAGTAGAGAAGACATCTACATAGATGTACAATTCCGCCTACTGTAAGTATGTGTTCAAATGACTATATCTCATATTGACATTCAGATATTGACATTCAGTCTTTTCTAGAATGTAGAGGTATGTTCTGGCTTCAAGTATGCCAAGTTTTGAACCTCTCAGAGCTTCCATTGTGAATCTACATGCCTTTAAGTGCCTCAACCACCAGACGGACAGGCTTTATTTTTAGTTTGAGGTGTATAACTTTAAATAACAATTTCACCACTTTTGCAGTAAAATATTTTTATACAAGAATCCATTTCATGTATGGGAGGCCTTAGAGATGAGGAAAAACTATGTTGTGTTTGGTCCTAACTCCGGTAGGGGTATCTCGAAAACTAAAGCACTTTTTGACTGTTTGTTGCAGGACTACATCCCACCTATTCCCCGCAACATTGTATCAATAAGTCAATATAGTAATGATACAAGTAAACAAGATGATGAACATACACCGGAAAAACAACAGGCCGAGCATCATGACAGACATTGCATTAACAACATTGTCAGTACATCATGACCAAGTACAAACATGCACTTGAAAAAAGTAAATAAAATACTAAGTAGTAAATGGTAAATAGTAAATAGTAGATAGTAAGTAGTAAATAGTAAGGAAAGAGAGAGCAATCAGAACAATCGGAGGCATTTATAAACAGGAGTCTGTCCAAATGCAAAGGCCTTTGTGTGGGTCAAAGTTCAAATCACACAATGCTCCCGTATGTTTGCCTTAGATGCAACGGCAGCAGATAAAAAGGATGAAGAACAAGATGAAGAAAGAGCTCGGCAAGAGCTCGGCCATGAGTGAAGAGGAGGAGCAAACCATTTGGGATGTGTGGGCTCTTGGACTTCCAGACAGATGGAGACTCTATCGGTAGGACTCCGTTTCTCTACTGCCTCCTTTCTGGATGCTACTGACCATCTCTCCCAATTGTGTCCACTATAATACTTTAATGTCTCTACCACTTTTATGTCTTGTTGTCTGTCTGTCTGTCTGTCTGTCTGTCTGTCTGTCTGTCTGTCAGCAATATACTGTATCGATCAGTGATGAGCACATTTGCAATTTTGCACAAACCCATGGTGGAAAAGGTTGGCCCTGGGCCAAGTAGAAACGCATTCACTTTTCACATTAATTGGCTTGCCAGTGACCTGTAACAAAAAAAAAAGAAAGCTGAACGGATTAACATAACTAGAATTTCGCCGCTCATCCCAGAGTTACGTTGCAGCGCAATTATGGGAAGAAGGACATTGCGGGAGTTGACAGACTCCACTTCATGTTGCAGCTGTGTTTGTAAACCCAGTATTGTGTAGAAACGGATGGGTTATTCATTTTGATTATGTGTTGTTGCGCGCACACACACACACACACACACACACACACACACTCACACACAGTCACTGGTTACTTTGAATCCGTGGTGGGACTGGGAAATAAATAATGCGCGGAAGAAGATTTTTTGTGGCGATGAGAGGTGGTGTTTGTGTGTGTCTGGCTGGCCATCGTAGACGCATGCACGCACACACACACACACACACTCACTCACTCACTCACTCACGCACGCACACACACACACACACACACACACACACACACACACACACACACACACACACACACACACACACACACACACACACACACACACACACACACACAATCACTTCACAGTCAACTTCAAAGAACTGTATTTTTCCTTTCGGAAACTTCTTTTGTGCAGTGGTAAAGACAACAGAAATCACAGCACACACAAACACAGTTACTATATAAAAGATCATAAAAACGACTTTTTATTAATATTTTGGCCCTCGCCCACCCCTGGCCTAGACCATGAGCAGTTGAGACGAATACCGTCCATAGTAATTTTCCATGGTGTATAGATGATGGTCAGGACAAAAAGGCCTTTTCTGGGAGGGGTCAGAAAGAATACATTATGGACTTAGTTTTCTAAATCATGTCAATTTTCTGAAAGATTTGAGGCACATTTTAACGATTTTTCAAAAATAGTTCATAGCGCGCCACTATGAGCTTGTAGATCTGCTATTTTTCAATAGCTAAATTATAACATCATGTATGTAACCACCAAAAGGGGTTTCCGCTCAAAATGGGTTAAAGGACAACTTTAGTTTTTTTCAACCAAGGTTCATGTTTTAGGTTGTTATTAGAGAAAGTTAATTATGAGTGTTAATTTTTTTACATTTGCTGCTTTCTTTCGTTTTAGGGATTTTAGCTGTTTTTGACGGGGGCATTCGAGCATGGGGCTAAATATGTATTATTTTACAAAATGTTCTAGCTTTTTCTTTTTTTATTATTTACTATAGTCCTACTAGACCTGATCTAGATCTGGCCACAAAAGATCACGAGATCTACTGAATGTGTCAAACTGCCATATTGAGCCTATGACACACAGTGGCTTCCCCCCATGTAGGCTACCTTCACATTCAGTAGATCCTGTGATCACCTGTGGACAGATGTAATTTCCTGGGGTCTAGGACTATAGTAAATGATAAAAAATGAAATCGCCATAATATTGTGTAAAATAAATACATATTTAGCCCCATGCTCGAATGCTCCCGCCCCCCCTGTCAAAAACAGCTAAAATCCCTAAAACGAAAGGAAGCAGCGAATGGAAAAAAAACATCGCGATCTATCAGTATATCACAAAGGCTGTGCAGGTAGACAGACCACATGACATGTGTAAAGTCACATAGGTTAAAGTCACATAGGTTAACAAACACGGACATTGCTGTTCCTTGGAGTGGTTGCACCACTCAAAAACTCTGAACTATCCCTTTGTGTAATTAATAAAGCCAAAAAAACAAAACCTGATACTGGCAGTTTTTCCACCCTATTTTCGTAGTTTTTGCCGTCTGCAAAAACAGAGGGGTTTTGTGATGTTATTGAGTCAGTTGCCACAACATAGACTAATAAATATTAATTTCTGTCTGCAGGTTGTGGATTGCACGCTACCGAGTGGAGATGCGTACCAAAGCCCTGCAGTCTGAGCAGGCCTATCAGAATGCTGTAGACAGACTAGCGGATGTACGGCGGCACGAGAGTCTCTGTGTCCTCAAGAAGGCCACGGTACAGTCATTTTAACGTCGCATCACAGTTAATGAGTAAAAAGTAAAAAAGTGGGTGAAATCCGTTTTCGTATGTTTTTTTTAATCAAAGAATAGAGTGAGAGGGAGGTGGGGTAAAGCGATGAAGGCAGGAAAGAAGAGGGTGGGTGCATGTGTTTGGTCCTACAGTCATGAGTCCGACACCCTAACCTAAACCTAACCTCACAGGAAGCCACAGGTTCTTTTAACCTGCCGCGCATGTCAGGAGCCAATGGTGAGTTTTTTAACCCGCAGCACGGGTTAGTTGTAACCCGCAGCGCATGTCGGGAGCGACGGTGTTGTCGAACTAATGCCTGTCGGACTGTTAGTGTGTCTAACCAACGTACAGTTTCAGATTCAGATTCAGATACCTTTATTTGCCATTGTGTAAAACACATAGGAATTTGCTTTGACATTTGACATGTGTGCATTTCTTATAATTTTTTTCACATATAACGAAAAAACAACAACAACACAAATACAACACCGTGCAGGAAGTATAAATATAAAGTGCAGAGTTTATGGAATAGTGCAAAACATGTCCGGTGACACTCCCTAAGGGGCAGGGGTGGGAGGGAAACCAGAGTCATTTAGCAGCCTGGCGGCTGAGGGGAAAAAGCTCAGTCTGTGGCAGACTTTTGTAGCCTTCGGCAGCCGCAACCGTCTCCCAGAGCGGAGCAGGGTGAGGAGGCCGTGGCCAGGGTGGGAGGGGTCGGCCATGATCTTTCTTCCTCTCTTCAATGCCCTGGAGTCGTGCAGCGACTTGAGGGAGGGCAGAGGACGGCCAATCACCCTCTCTGCAGAGCGTATCACCCGTTGCAGCTTGGCGAGATATTTTGCAGCTGCAGCGGGGAACCAGGGAACAGTATGCACCCTGCAAAGGGTTTCAGATCATTTTAAAGCTTGTTTCACAAAACCTATAAATGAATGCTACTACGCTAGCAACAACAGCAGCAATGTAATACTTCACTGCTTGATTTGTTTATTTGGACTGGACAGTACATTATTGAACACGGCAATAAAACAAGCAAGATTTTGAGCATTATTTTGTACAGCCTAAATGTGGGTTAGATACTTCAGGCTGCACTATATGAAATATGAATTAGCCAATAAAAAATACTATTCATGACTTGTTTATAAATTATTTCTATATTATTGATATAAAACAAAAATAAAGTAATGTCAATATTGACCAACGGATTCGTATGAAAATCAGTCAAATGCAATCGAGCCAGCAGGCTCACCTGGGGCCGACTGGCTTTGATTAGGAAACGCGGAGGCGTCCGTCGGTCGCGTTGTCGGAGTCTTACTAACCCTAACCCTCAGTCTTAACCCGGCCCGTAAGTCCCTAGCCTCATATCAGTCTTAACCAGCCTTCGCTTCAGTGGCAGTATTTTCACTTATGTGTTTCCGAATCGCAGCAGAGAATACATGCAGTCAGCTCCAGGGGAGCCTGCTGGCTCAATTCTATTTGAGTGATATTAAGTAACCTACTGGTGATTTTTGGTTGATAACATTCGAAGAGGGTATATTGACAGTATTAGTCGGCAAAGTGATCGTAGAATTATTGCATAATGATTACATAATTGGTCAATAATACGTGTCACTGTTGGGGTTACAAATAAGCAAACAATCTGTACGCCACCCAGGTCATCGGCATGACCACGACGGGAGCAGCCAAGTTCCGGAAGGCTCTCCAGGAAGTTCAGCCCAGACTGGTGATCGTGGAGGAGGCTGCCGAGGTGCTGGAGGCTCACACCATCACCACACTGAGCCAGGCCTGTCAGCATCTCATCCTCATCGGAGACCACCAGCAGGTTCGAAACCTCCAAAACCAACAGAGCGACGACGCGAGACATAGAGTGGTTCTCTCGCACGATCGTGTCAAGACGCGTCACACGTCCTGAGCACAGTGCGTGCTCAGGACGTGTGATGCGTTGTGAGCTTGTAGAGCGGATATCTTTGAATAGCCGAAAGATATAATGGGGCTATAAAGTGTTTGAGATTGTTGCAGATTTCATCATGTTATCACTGTTATAACATCATGACTGCATACAATGTTTAAATGAGCCTTCAGTTTAGGTGTGGAGGACTGTGTGTGTATTATGTGAGTTGGTGTGTGTATTCGTACTGTAAGCCTACACTATGTGTTCATGTTGCCCCGATTTTGTTTTCCTTTTTAACATCTGTGTGCTATTTCTTTGATTGGAGAGAAGTACAGAAATGCTTACGTTGCCCTGTTTACACATGACATTAGCCATGCACTTGTGTAGCAACATACTGGTACTACAGTACCCTGCAGTTGTATAAGTCCAGCCAGCGTAGGAATCAAATTAGAAATCGAGTTTGTCTTGAAAATTGCTGTTAATGTAAGCCATGCCTTCATCAATTGGAATTCAATGGTCCTTTTCATACAGCAGTTGGTTTACATTTAAATGGAACTAACATGCTCTGCCATGGCCTGGAATGCTTCTTTTCATTTAATAACCTTTTTAGACATAATACAGAATGGGACGGTTCACTTTCAAATGATCCACTGTGATTGTATGAACATTCATGTTCAGTGTTTTGTTTTGTTTTGTTTTGTGAAGCGTCAGGCTCAGCATGTAATGGGGTGGATGGATCATGCTTTCAGGGTAAAATAAGCTTTGGCATTGTTGTGCTGTTCATTAATCACAGGTTTGGTGTTGAATCAAGCGGAGCGCAATGCTTCACATTTATACCAGAATTTGTCTCCCTCCCTCGCACCCCGCCCACGCACACAGGGCACAAGCTCATGCTGTCCCGTGTGCGCATACACACATGCATGCTCACGCACGCAAACAAGCGTGCAAGGCAAAGCAGCAAGAAACTAAACGGACATTTAGGGCTCTGTTTTCGTCCATGCTAAACCCATTATCCCTAAACTACTTTGCCTTTTTTACTAGTTTGATAAACAGAAGTATGTAGAGAATACAAGTCATCTCAATTCCACTGTTTCTCTTCTCTGTGAGAAACAGTGGAATAGCGATTGAGGGGTCCGGGCACCCCCAGTGGTCCATGGGGGGGGATCCAGGTGGTACCCAGCTAAATGATTGCCGGAAGCAAATGGACCCTAATGGGCCTGTTGACTCAGAGTTAACTCGGAGTTAAATTAACACTGTAGATTGGCGTCTCAGATTATAATTTTCCCAAATGCATATAAAACTGCGGGACATTAAAAAAAGGTTGTGAATCACAGCTCTATTCTACTGTGTGTCTCTTCAGCTACGGCCCAGTGCTACAGTATATGAACTGGCCAAGAACTTCAACCTGGAGGTGTCCATGTTTGAGAGACTGATCAAGATGAACTTCCCCTATGTTAGACTCAACTACCAGGTGGGTGCTTCTTTTTATGAATCAGCCATCTATAGCTTTATTACTAATAAAACTAACTTAAAAATCTATTATTTAAATATAGGGATTCCAAGTGGTGTTTACTTTGGATTCATCCCTGTTGTATGTGCGTGCTTGTACCCTCCTGCTCTGCAGCATCGTATGAGGCCAGACATTGCCTGTCTCTTGACGCCACACATCTATGATGAGCTACAGAACCACCCCTCCGTTTTGGACTACGAAAACATCAAGGTTTGCTTTGCATTCACGTCCATATCAGTTCCCCTGGCTTTTCACAGCAGTGCATAATGAGTCAACAATGTATGAAAAATGAGTAACTTGTTTTATTCCGTCTTTGTACCCCCCTCCTCCCCCATTTAGGTAATACAGTTTTCTGAATGTCATATAATACCATACCATGAATATATGATATAACACAAGTTCATGCTAATTATTATTGCCTTGCAGGGCCTTAACGCCAATCTATTCTTTGTGGAGCACAAACACCTAGAAGAAGAGATCAGAGATGGGAAGAGCCACCAGAACAAGCACGAAGCCAATTTTGTTGTTTCCTTGTGCAATCACCTCCTCTTGCAGGGCTACAAACCAGAGCAAATAACCATCCTCACCACCTACACCGGCCAGTTCCAATGCTTGCGCACACTTATGCCCGCCAAGGCCTTCTCCGGGGTCAAAGTACACGTGGTTGATAAGTACCAAGGGGAAGAGAACGATATCGTCCTGCTATCTCTGGTCCGCAGCAATGCACAGGGCAAGGTCGGCTTCCTGAACATCCCCAACCGTGTTTGCGTTGCCTTGTCGCGTGCCAAGAAAGGCCTCTACTGCATTGGCAACAGCGCAATGCTGGGCAAAGTGAAACTGTGGAGCAACATCTTCCACACTCTGCGCGGGAAGGGCCAGATGGGGACGGCTCTCACACTCTGCTGTCAGAACCATCCAGACCGTCGTGTCACAGTCTCCTGTGCTGCGGATTTCAACCAAGCCCCGGAGGGAGGCTGCAAAGAGCCTTGCGACTTCCGTTTGGAATGTGGTCATGTTTGTGCAATGGTCTGCCACCCTTATGACCCCGAACACAAGAAGTACAAGTGTCTTAAGAAGTGTGAGAAGGTTCTATGTGACCTTAAACACAAGTGTCCGTATAAATGCGGAAAGGCATGCCCCAAGGAGTGCCCGGTGAAGGTTGAGAAGACCATACCAAAGTGTCGGCACAAGCAGACGATGCCTTGCCACCAGGACCCAGAGACGTTTGTGTGTCAGGAGCCCTGCCAGAAGATGCTCCAGTGTCTGCACCCATGCGATTCCGTTTGTGGGGTGCCATGCACCAGTAAGTGCACGGTGAAAGTCCCCTTGACGCTTAAATGTGGGCACAGCAAGTTAGACAGCTGCTATTACAAAACAGCAAAAGACGAGCCTAACTGCAGCGCCCCATGTAACCAGCAGCTAAAATGTGGTCACACTTGTAAAGGTACTTGCCACGGTTGCCACCAGGGACGCTACCACCACGTTTGTGCGCACCGGTGTGAGCGTCTTCTGATCTGCTCCCATAAGTGCCGGGAGCCATGCCTTCCTGATTGCCCTCCCTGTACAAGGCCTTGTGAAAACCGCTGCATCCACAGCAAGTGTAAGAAAAAATGTGGCCAGCCGTGTGCACCTTGCATTGAGCCCTGTGCCTGGGAGTGCCCTCACCAAAGGTGTACTAAGCATTGTCATGAGCCATGTGATCGCCTACCTTGTAACCAGCCCTGTGACAGGAACCTGCCGTGTGGCCACCCCTGCATAGGCCTCTGTGGAGAGAAATGTCCAAACAGTTGTCGCATTTGTCATCGCGATGAGGTCACTGAGATTTTCTTTGGCTCCGAGGACGATCCTGATGCTTTGTTCGTTCAACTAGAGGACTGTGGACATATCATTGAATCATCAGCTATGGACACATACATGGGGATGGATGACGACCGACAGGCTAACGAAGGAGAGGAGGTGGCCATAAAGCTAAAAGAGTGCCCCAGGTGCAGAACTCCAATCCGGAAGAACCTCCGTTATGGAACTCACATCAACCGCAGTCTGACCGAGATCGAGAAAGTGAAGGAGAAGATCAACGGCTGTCCAGCCGATATTGCACAGAAGAAGACGACCCTGGAGAAGCAATGGAGAGAGATGCGGGAGCTTCAGCAGTATCTGCAGAGAGAATACTTGCAGATTGAAGGTGAACTGAGCACTCGCCATGTCACAGAAAAGGATCTGTGGGTTCTGGAAAACAAGATGGCCTTCCTTGAGAGAGTTGGAAAGCTAAAGAAGGTCCAAAAACAACAAATCTCGAGTGTACAAGTCATCAGTTTTAAGGCGAAAGTTAAGACATTGGTGAAGTGGCTCCTCGATGTCAGGCAGAAATTTACTGACCAGCAGGTCTCGGATCTGCAGAGTGAGCTGGAGAGGCTGACACTCTTAGCTGAGCTAGAAGCCCGTTGCTACATGAGAAGAGGAGAAAGCGCCATGGTTGATGACGAGATCGAAGTTATCAGGAGTGTTCTGGGAAAGCCGGGCCCATTCACTGAGCAAGACGAAGTGCATGCCAAACGACTGTTGAAGGATCTGAGGATTCCACACCTAGGAATCAGCGAAAACGAGAGGAAGATGATCGTGTCGGCCATGAAGATGCAGCCGGGACATTGGTACAAATGCCCCAATGGCCACATCTATGTCATAACAGAGTGTGGAGGTGCAATGGAGAGTCGGCAGTGCACTGAATGCAACACTACTATTGGTGGAGCAAATCATACTCTGGCCACGGGCAACCAAGTAGCGTCAGAGATGGATGGAGCACAACACGGTGCTTGGTCTGAGGCCAACAACCTGCGCAATTTTGATCCAATTAACTTCTATTAAGCACATAAACCCTATATTGTCTGTTGTGTGTCTCGACACGTTGTGAACATTTCTGCTCTTGTTCGCACGCCTATTTCAGTATGACATGCTCAGAGTAATGATTTAAATCTTGTAATGTTTTGGACTTTGGAGTTTTGATTTTAATCCTTCCAAATATAACCAACCTTTCATCTACTGCTCTACTGATTTGTTTTGTTTGATTCTTGCACACGGAGGGGTGAATTGTTTGTATATATGCACAGTGCTGCATTAGGTTGTCATATGATCACATGAACCAAAGGCATTGCAGTGCTTTATCGAAAACTGTCACTGAAACTATTCCTGGAATACACACTTGATACTGCTGTATGAACATAACAAGGAGTAATCACTGTGGTATTTTATTCTTGCATAGAAGTGAAGGGTTTTAATATAAGCTACTACTACTTGATGTATGTATGAACACATAATTAAATAACTAAAAACTATATCGATTCATTATTTCAATTGTCATTTATTTATTTATTTTACTATTATAGAATGTATAGAATTATAGATGTTGAATCATTCCATTCCTTTGTAATCTATGCCCATCACTATTCTGTTTAATAGATACGGTTAATTAAATGTGTGAGTTATGGATTAAATAATTTAATGATAATGCAATTTCAGGATTTATGAAGTAATTGTAGGGAAACGGAAATGGTGATCAATTTATTTTGAAGTTTCAACATGAAACACCGGTATGAAGTTTCTGAACCAATCAGAGCGTCGCATCCCTTCAGGCGATGGGACGGTAGCTATGCTATCCGCACTGCAGCGTGGTGTGTTTGTTTACAAATTAGATGGTTGGCCAGCTGTATCGGTTTACTGTTATGTTGCTTATTTCTACCCTAATGTTTTCAGATACATATTTTAGCGTGATGATTAAGTTGAAACCGAGTAATACACTGTCTGGATGTTATCTTGAATGGGAATAAAAACGGAGGATTTATTTTAATCAGTAGCAACTGTGTTGGACGGATGCGCAGATATGGGGAATTAAACGGGGGGTGAGCTTCATTTTTATTGGCTTTTATCGATGTGTAGCCTATCTCTACACGTCATCACGCAGCACGTTTTAATAAATAAATAAAACATCGTTTTTATGGACTTTTGATATAAAAACCCACAAATGAGAATTTTCCCCATTTTTTTGGCATCCATTGTTAGGTATGCCCATATGATGACCACGGATATGGTCTAAAAGTGTGAAAAACGTATTTTTCATTTCACTAGTCGCCTTTAAAGGATAGGCCTACTGTTATTTTTAAATATCTAAGCATCCACTGAAACTAAGTTTAAGGTTACAATTCAACAATAGATGGCAGTAAAGCACTGTAAAAGAACAGTATAACTATACATGACATGGTACTCCATTTCATTTTAACCACCTTTTTAACCATTAATTTTAAACTTCAGCTTTTGAAAAAGAGCAGATATACAAGCTCATAGCGTGGCATGCACTATGAAACATATAGTAGAAGCCCTAGGAGGGGTCCACGCGCACCCCCCTTATTTTTTTTTCTAGTCTGGTTTTTTTTCATCCTTAGGACCTCTAAAATAATAATTTTGATGATCCCAAGAACAAAAATTGTCCCTTTGGTGTTTTTTTCACTGTTTTATGAGTCATACAAGTGCTGCGGGATTACTGGCAGGAACGCCTACGAGCCCGCCGTTTAGAGACTGTGGCACGCTCAATAGCCCAGATAGCCCAAAAGTAAACATACCATTTTATTCTAGACAACCTCAGGTTTCCAATGAGACCAACCATGTCATGCTCCCATGTCGGGAAGGGCGGTCAATACGTAATGATTCAAGTTAAAATAACATTTCGTGAGGGGAAAAAAGGCCATCAACCATTTTCCGAATGACCCCTTGACCTGTCACTTCAATATATGTGAATGGAAATGGGCTGCAGGGGTAGCTACAAGCCTCCCCTATACAGACATGCCAAATATATGCCAATTTCATGCAGTTTTGGGCAAGAACCATGCAGCTTTGTGAATGCAGTACAAATCGTGGCTTAATCCCCATAGTGTTGTTGTAGTACGGCAGTTAACCAAACCTATTGTGCATTTTATGACTAAAGCATGAAACTTTCTACAGTGTTTCTATATACTATGAAGTTTGTTTTCAGACGTGGAACCACTTCTGAGTTGATGTCTGTAACTCGTTAGAGGCTGTACACATATCGGGTTGTCAAAAACATGCATTTTTCCCTTTTTTGCAGGCACAAAGACAGTATCAATACAATAAGAAGGGTTCTGGAACCCACTAGTCATCATCAAATTGCTTTAATAGGTTAAATTAACAGTAGAAGATATGTCAATTGGGTTTCATGGGTCATTAGGTCACACAAACACCTCACATAAACTCAGACACAAAAATCGGATTTTCAACCATTTGTGTTCAATTGGATTGAGCATTGGACATCTCTTCTTAACATATCCTATTTGCAGTAAAGAGTGTCTACCATGCAATGACATTATTAGAGAGGCCTAACAGTCTCCTGAGAATGAACAAAGGGCAGACTTTTTGCACTTGCATCGCTTCGTGCACCCTTTCTTGCAACCACAATGTATCAGTTCATAGCAGCTCTGTGAGGCTTCTGGAAGGGTGGTCCACAGTGGCTGCCATCCCAATTCTTCTTTCACCCAGCCCCAATCAGAAGGCCTAGGCTGGATGAAGGGAATGGCATAGAAGCCACATTGATGACCAACAGGGCACAGTGGCACAAGTCCTGTCGAGTAAGATACAATCAAACCAAACTTCAGCGACGGCGGAAGTCGTCAGAAGAGGTGAAACAGTCTGTAGTACCCAAAGTTCACACTCGGTCTACTGACACTGACAGCCATGTCTGTACTAAGGACAGGGTGTGCTTCTTCTGCAACAAGCTAGCAGGCTCTCAAAAAAAAAGAAAAACTCAGAAACAAACAGTTGGACTTCAATGTTAGACAAGCTGCTTTGGAAACGGAAGACACTGAGTTACTAGGCAAACTTGCACCTGGGGACATGATAGCCCTCGAGGCAAAGTATCATCAAAACTGCCTCCGGATGCTTTACAACAAATCAAGACAGGCGCATTCAAAGGATGGACATGAGGAAGAGAATCTGGTGCATGGTATTGCTTTCGCAGAGTTATTGGCCTTTATGGAGCAAAGTAGAGGTGATGCGCCCCAGTATTCAAACTGGCAAACCTGGGTAAACTGTACCAAGAACCACTTAAACAGCTTTGTGCTACAGTAGATTATCGTGTCCACACAACCAGACTGAAGAACCGGCTTATGTCTGATTTAACGGCTTGTACACAAGGAAGGGACACACTATTAACATTTCAGGATGATATCGGACATGCTCTCAAGAAGGCCTGTGATCACGACCGTGATGCCATGCATTTAGTGAGAGCAGCACAAGTGGTACGGAGAGAGATGTTTTCCAAGAAGTTAAACTTTGATGGCTCATTCCATCCTAACTGTCAGAAGGAGTCTGTACCTACATCTCTTTTGGCCTTGGTGAACATGATCCTGGATGGGGCCAACATCAAACACCAGACTCAGCTTCTGGAAAAAGGAACTTCTACCGCTGCTCTTTCAATCTCACAGCTGTTGGTTTTCAACAGTGTCAAACATACACGAGCAGAAAAGTCATCAGGTACAGTACGTCACAACCATAACCGTGAACCGTGAGCATGATAGGCAGACCATGACACCCAGGTTGCCTGGTTGGTTTCTGGATCATCCAGGGCTGCCTTCACAGTTCTCAACCACCATCTTCTTCTTCTCTTGTTCTTGCTGTCATTTGGAAATCCAAGACTTTCAAAGGGCCTTTTACTGGAGAGGCTCTGAAGGTCTTTGTCATCCGAGCAACTGGTGGCACATTGGTGTAGGCTTGTGGCAGTGGCATGAATGACCTAGTGGATAGAGTGGACTGGTCAATCACAAGCACACCACGGTTAGAGCCTACACTTTCATGTGTAGGGTGCTGCATCAAGGAGATCCCAGTGCCATGAAAGGAGTCCTTTGCTGTTCCAGAGCTCGGATTGTGGTCAATATTGTCCTCCGCAGCTGTTGTAAAGAGTCCATTGCGCATTTTTGCGGGCACACAACATCTTCTGCCATGAAACGCTGGCAGACTCCATTGGCAATGTCAGCTGACACCTGCAGCAGGCGATCATATGCCACACACATACCCAGACTGAAGAGAGTGTCAATTAGCCCTCTATTGCGTGTGACAGCATGGACTTTCATTGCCACATACAGAGGAAGTGGAGTTTCACGGTTACGGTTGTGACATACTGTACCTGATGACTTTTCTGCTCGTGTATGTTTGACACTGTTGAGAACCAACAGCTGTGAGATTGAAAGAGCAGCGGTAGAAGTTCCTTTTTCCAGAAGCTGAGTCTGGTGTTTGATGTTGGCCCCATCCAGGATCATGTTCACCAAGGCCAAAAGAGATGTAGGTACAGACTCCTTCTGACAGTTAGGATGGAATGAGCCATCAAAGTTTAACTTCTTGGAAAACATCTCTCTCCGTACCACTTGTGCTGCTCTCACTAAATACATGGCATCACGGTCGTGATCACAGGCCTTCTTGAGAGCATGTCCGATATCATCCTGAAATGTTAATAGTGTGTCCCTTCCTTGTGTACAAGCCGTTAAATCAGACATAAGCCGGTTCTTCAGTCTGGTTGTGTGGACACGATAATCTACTGTAGCACAAAGCTGTTTAAGTGGTTCTTGGTACAGTTTACCCAGGTTTGCCAGTTTGAATACTGGGGCGCATCACCTCTACTTTGCTCCATAAAGGCCAATAACTCTGCGAAAGCAATACCATGCACCAGATTCTCTTCCTCATGTCCATCCTTTGAATGCGCCTGTCTTGATTTGTTGTAAAGCATCCGGAGGCAGTTTTGATGATACTTTGCCTCGAGGGCTATCCTGTCCCCAGGTGCAAGTTTGCCTAGTAACTCAGTGTCTTCCGTTTCCAAAGCAGCTTGTCTAACATTGAAGTCCAACTGTTTTGTTGAAGCCTCATTTCAGCACTTTTCTGAGTTTTTCTTTTTTTTGAGAGCCTGCTAGCTTGTTGCAGAAGAAGCACACCCTGTCCTTAGTACAGACATGGCTGTCAGTGTCAGTAGACCGAGTGTGAACTTTGGGTACTACAGACTGTTTCACCTCTTCTGACGACTTCCGCCGTCGCTCAAGTTTGGTTTGATTGTATCTTACTCGACAGGACTTGTGCCACTGTGCCCTGTTGGTCATCAATGTGGCTTCTATGCCATTCCCTTCATCCAGCCTAGCCCTTCTGATTGGGGCTGGGTGAAAGAAGAATTGGGATGGCAGCCACTGTGGACCACCCTTCCAGAAGCCTCACAGAGCTGCTATGAACTGATACATTGTGGTTGCAAGAAAGGGTGCACGAAGCGATGCAAGTGCAAAAAGTCTGCCCTTTGTTCATTCTCAGGAGACTGTTAGGCCTCTCTAATAATGTCATTGCATGGTAGACACTCTTTACTGCAAATAGGATATGTTAAGAAGAGATGTCCAATGCTCAATCCAATTGAACACAAATGGTTGAAAATCCGATTTTTGTGTCTGAGTTTATGTGAGGTGTTTGTGTGACCTAATGACCCATGAAACCCAATTGACATATCTTCTACTGTTAATTTAACCTATTAAAGCAATTTGATGATGACTAGTGGGTTCCAGAACCCTTCTTATTGTATTGATACTGTCTTTGTGCCTGCAAAAAAGGGAAAAATGCATGTTTTTGACAACCCGATATGTGTACAGCCTCTAACGAGTGACAGACATCAACTCAGAAGTGGTTCCACGTCTGAAAACAAACTTCATAGTATATAGAAACACTGTAGAAAGTTTCATGCTTTAGTCATAAAATGCACAACAGGTTTGGTTAACTGCCGTACTACAACAACACTATGGGGATTAAGCCACGATTTGTACTGCATTCGCAAAGCTGCATGGTTCTTGCCCAAAACTGCATGAAATTGGCATATATTTGGCATGTCTGTATAGGGGAGGCTTGTAGCTACCCCTGCAGCCCATTTCCATTCACATATATTGAAGTGACAGGTCAAGGGGTCATTCGGAAAATGGTTGATGGCCTTTTTTCCCCTCACGAAATGTTATTTTAACTTGAATCATTACGTATTGACCGCCCTTCCCGACATGGGAGCATGACATGGTTGGTCTCATTGGAAACCTGAGGTTGTCTAGAATAAAATGGTATGTTTACTTTTGGGCTATCTGGGCTATTGAGCGTGCCACAGTCTCTAAAAGGCGGGCTCGTAGGCGTTCCTGCCAGTAATCCCGCAGCACTTGTATGACTCATAAAACAGTGAAAAAAACACCAAAGGGACAATTTTTGTTCTTGGGATCATCAGAATTATTATTTTAGAGGTCCTAAGGATGAAAAAAAAACAGACTAGAAAAATAAATAAGGGGGGTGCGCGTGGACCCCTCCTAGGGCTTCTACTAATAGGTAGACACAGGTTTACCAATAATCACAGGGCATCACTAGCTCCTACAGGCAGGGGACACAGTCGCTGACTTTCCGTTTGGCTTTTCTTTTGCAACAGCTTGCATCACTTGTTTATTCCATGATGAATGATCCAAATGCTCTGCAGGGAGAATTGAGGAACAACACAAATACAACAAAATGTACACAGTAAACACAGTATGCTGCTTTATCACTATTTATAGGGGTTCAGGTATCAGGCGGTGAGTTGGATTAAGGAGGTAGGGGAGGATGGGGGAAGATGAACCGTCGGGTAAGTTGAACCACCCCCTGTATCTTTAAAACTACACACATGAGTTGTCATGTGACCTCAAAATCAGGACACACCCACCATTTCAACCTGCCTGTGAAGATGAGAGACACATGGACAAAGTGGAAAGTACATTTATACACAAAAAAGTGTTTTTTGCTGGTCAAAGTAAAAAAATTAACTTTTCTGGAATAATCATTTTTATATTAAAGCAAAAGCACCCAGGTCTAAACTTATATATCATGCATGTTGGTGATATACCAATGTATAAAACCCATGTGAATCATTTAGCTAAACATTATCCTGGAGCATTAAGCTAGCCATGTTTTGTCAAAAAGTGGCCATGGGGCAAGTTGAACCAATTCCTTGGGGTAAATTGAGCCAATTTTCTTAATGTGAATCACCATTCATATTTTTGTATTAAGTATTAGCTACTCAAATTATACTGAATGACCTTTAATTTGGATGTTTGCAAATGTTTGCAAATTTGCTATATTGTATTAACAATATTGCAAATATTATAAGGTTCTGAATAACAAACTTTATTTAATTGTCTTTATATTGTTTAAATAATAAATAAACAGATAAATAAGACTATTTGCAAAAGGGAAAACTGTTATTAAATTATTTTCAATACGTGAATACATTATCTGTTCAAGTTTAAGCTCTTTACATTAAAATATCATGTGGTTAAATTTTGGATCAACTTACCCCTTACCTGGGGCAAATTGAGCCACTTTTTTTTTTTTTTTGAAAAGGTCATATTTTCATGGCCCTTTGTCATAGCTGCTTACTCATCATTTCAATTGATAGAGGACATCCTGAAATATGTGTAGATCATTAGATTTGACTGCCATCTCATTTTGCCTTGCTTCCAGGACAACTTAAGTAAAAAGTGGTTCATCTTCCCCCATCCTCCCCTATAGGTAGTGCACAGAAATGGTAATATCCTGCAGTCTGCACTGTCTCATCTATCATGTCAGGTCACCTTAAAGCATATGTCAAACTCAAGGCCCGGGGGCCAAATCAGGCCTGTCAATGAATTATCTTTCTATTTAATTAGTATTAGAACTGGCCCTCTGGTATATTGCACGGACCACCATAATAGCCTACTACTATCATTAACTGAGCTTAATAATAATAATGCATTTTCAGTTTTAAATGCATTAACTTTTTTGCTATTTGCCTGGGACGTCCTCCTGACCGCGGTGCCCGTGTGTTGAAACACAGTCCGGCCCTCGACTTCTACCAATTTCTTTATTTTGGCCCACCGTGTATTTGAGTTTGACATCCTTAAAGGATGTTACTGTCAGTGTTTTAGCAAGTCAGCCGACTTATACAGTATACATAGTTTGATCACTGCTTCTTGCAAATAGGCCTATAGCATTTGGTGGACATGGATGTGGCCTAGTAGACAGACACACACACACACACAGACGCACATATAACTGTAGTCTGGAGATGAATGAAGCTAAAATTGAACCCTAGAACACTAAACATATTTTTTGTTACACCATCACTAAACATGGGCCTATATTTTACCCAATGTAAAATATTCCAGAAAAAATATTTCTCATCAAAATATATTGCAGTACAGCATGGCAACTTGAGGTAGGCCTATACTCTTCTTTACTATTTCATCATGACTTCACAAAAAAACATCATGGGGGTGAAAAATGTGCATATATATTTTTTTATATTCCTAAAAAAAATTGGAATGAAGTTGGGAATTTCTTCTTTGGTCCACTCATTCCTAAGACAAAGTGAATTGTGGGAGTATTGGATTTTTCTCTATCACACTATCACTAAACACGGTTGAAATTCACCCGAACACCTGCCTGTAGGAAAAAACAGGGAAACTACCTTCTATTATACACTCCAAAGTGTATGACCTAAATTATTCAATGGTCATCGTACTCCTGTCTATAGTTACTGTGATGTCCATGTCGAGGATGCCCTTGCCTATGAGCTGGCACCAGTCTTAACTGCCATTGTTCACAGAGGATGGAATGCAAATATATGTATATACCTTTATTGAAAGGATGAGCCCCTTGAGATGCTTCATCTCATTTTAGAGGGGGTCCTCAACACAGATGAACAGTAATAATAAACAGCATCATCAAATAAGCAAGGTATAAATATGAACATGCATATTGGAAAAGAGGCAGCACTTTGTTTGTTGTAGAAAGACAAAGTCCAAGAAAGATAAAAAAAAATAACACCCGTGTGAACTGAGTGGTGCAATCCCCCCCCCCCAACTCTCTCTCTCTCTCTCTCTCTCTCTCTCTCTCTCTCATTAGCAGGCAGCAGACACAGCACTATCCCTCTCTGTTTCTGGCGCCCCCTACGGGTACTAATAAGTCATATACTCGTGCTCATGGCCATTATAGTCACATAGGTAGGCACGGGGTAGTCATTCTCTCATTCTCTTAGTGGGCATCAACTGCAAGGACAATGATACAGACCAGACCTCCTATAGGCAGCTGAATGTAATGCACGAGGAGGCACAACGGACCTTTCTGTCCAGACAAATCATTACAACTTTATCACCAAAACTACATCACCTCCAAACAACGCGACTTCCGATAACCCCAGACCTAGGATATTCTATCTACTACCCAAAATACACAAGGATCCACAGACTTGGACTATTCCCTTCGAGGTGCCTCCTGGCAGACCTATAGTGTCAGACTGCAGCAGTGAGTCTGACTCCTACCACATAGCACAATACATAGACCACTTCCTCAACCCCCTCTCCACCATACACGCCAGTTATTTAAGAGACACATATGATTTCCTAGAAAAGATCAAGCCCATAGCCGTGCCACCACACATACATTTTCACCATAGACATTGACAGCCTTTACACTAACATACATACAGCCACTGGTTTACAGGCAGTTATAAATCTTTTTCAGACACACCCGGACAATACTAGACCAGACAATGCCATTTTACAACTATTAGAACTCAGTCCTAATTGCAATGATTTCACCCGCTTATGCATGAGTGAGTGGGAGAGAGAGGCCTTGGCAAAGTGTCCACTACAACCTACAATGTATTTCAGATTTTTAGATGACATCTGGCCACACACCTTACAACAGTTTGATGCATTTTTACAGATTTTGAACACACACCATGCGTCCATAACCATCAAACACATAATTCATCCAACAGAGATTAACTTCCTGGACGCCACTGTATTTTTTCATACAATAGATCATACACATAAACGACTACTGACAAAAATATATTTTAAGGACACAGACACACACTTACTACTCCATAAACACCGCTACCACCCAAAGCACACCTTTGCAGGAATCATCAAATCACAAATCATTCGGTTTTTCAGGATTCCATCCAATAGGGAACATTTTAATCAGACCACACACACACTCTTCACAGTCCTCAGAAGGAGAGGCTACAGCAAGAGATTTTTGCGTACCATCAGGAGCGTCAATAATATTAAATCGCGGGACATTTGGCGTTAGTTGGCACTTGGCATAATGGAGGTTTGATGCTGAGGCACCAAACTTGATTGATCTCATGATGAGATCATGTAGCCTACAGTAGTAGCCTACAGCTACAGTTGCCTATTATAAAAAACATATATGTGCTGACCAATGTTGGGGACACAGCCTACATATTTTATTTGAGGTTTGGGGACTATTAATTGATTCAGCATGAAGACTAAAGCCTTCTAAATAAATATACGCATGCCTTGATCACTGGTACACCACCCTCTGAGCTGAAATGAGCGGATTTTACATCTGTCAACGTCACGGCCAAGTTCAATTTCATGAATTCCACACGTAACATGGCAATGCTAGTAAATGTCCTTATGCTCACGATATGAACGTAAATGGCGTTGTGAATCTGGCCCCTTGAAACTTGTAGATCAGATTTTCAGGGGGCATACAATCGCCTGTACAGGAAAAGTGGTGCCCTAATCCTAATGTACACTGATGAGTAAAGAAAACCAAGGACAATAAGTGAATGTCCTCCAAAATGTCTGCTACTTAACAAGTCTACTACAACTTAATTCCACTGTATGTGTCAACATTTTCAAATGAAATTGTCCTTTGCAGGCAGTAAGAGAAACTTAAATGACAATTTGCACACCTTGACCAAACCACTTTGTAATTATAGAGACCCCGGAGGGCTCTGTCTGCAAAGCGTGTTCAAGAATAGTAAAGGTGCACTTGATCCTTTGGAGGGGAAGAAAGATGGGTTTTCTTTAGTCCAAGAAAGACAAGGCAAATTGATTGGGACTTGGCCGGTCTAATCGTCTCTGGTGCTGGAGGATTTTCTTTTTCAAAGCTTTCCTCCTCCATCTTCTTCCCGTAAGGCATTGGCAGGACGGCCAGGAGAGCACAGATAAGCCCAGAAAACTGTTCTCTATCCCCAGGTAGTGTGCAGCCCTCTCTCTCTCTCTCTCTCTCTCCCCACCACCCCTACAGAGAGGTGTTCAGTAGAGAGGCACGACTTCCACTGAAGATTTGGACCTCAGAGTGACCACAAAGTGCCAAGAGGATTGGTAGGAGGGAAATGGATCTCTCAGAAATACTCCCGGAGATGAACTGCTTAATTGCTTGGAGGACACGCTCGGGCGGGGGGTGTGTGTGTGTTGGGGGGTGGGGGGGACCAGGGTCTGCTTTTACAGTTCCTTCCTCTTGGATTAGCCGTGCTGAGCGACGGAGAATCCTGCCGTCATAAAGCTCTTTCACTCAAAAGGTTGTGGGTGCAATTTAGTGGTGAAATGCAGCCTAGCCTCAGCCTAGGGGTCTCTTACGGGTTTCACACTCAAAAAAGAGGCTCAGGGGCGACCGCGCCTTTGCTGTCTCAGCGCCCACTCTGTGGAACAAAATTCCCCTCGCGGTTGAGTTGAGTCTTTAAAATCACAACTTAAAACATTTTTATATTCACAAGCCTTTGCACCACCGACATGATCCTGCACCTTTCCTTTTAGATTATTCTGTCCTATATGCCTGTTGTTTTATTATTGACTGCACTGTATTGTATTGTATTTGTGAAGCACTTTGGTACAATGAGAGTTGTTTTTAAATGTGCTATATAAATAAATTTGATTTGATTTGATTTAGGTTAATACCGCAGATGTGCTGTGTGCGTCTGCAGTCAATCTGAGGTCACCATGCAAATAATTACTTTGATTATACAATATACTGTATTTCATTAAATGCACTCAGCAGGCATCATAACTATTTCATGTCACGCCAAACTACAGTGGCATGCAAGTGAAGCCAAAAACAACACAAGAAGAATGACAAACAAACATAATTGTGCAATCTCACATCTTTGCTATTTCGTCCCTATCAAGCTATTACTATGCGTCAGCTCTAATTATTTTCGCCCTACCTCCTCCAATGAATCACAGCAATTCCTGAGAAAAAGCCTGCTGCCTAACAGATAATGTTATTGTCACCGCATCCCTTCATAAAATGTTGTTTATTCCGTTAATTACTATTCCCCTTTAATGTGTCGCACCGTAGCCATGGGGGCTATCTGCTGGATGCAGCCAGGCAGAGCCTGTAAAAACCCTTCTGGAAGATTCATAAAAATATAAACCACAGGCAACTCCTCCTGAGGGCCTCTTAATTTAATGGGCCAGTGTCTTTCACAGAGAGTTAAAATGTAAATTATGGAGTATATTTTACACTTCTCAACAGCCTGGGGAACCGTGAGAGGTGGACCCTGTGGGTACTTATCTCGGCCAGAGCTCTCCCTTAATCTTCCACTGAGTCAGCGTGTGTGTGTGTGTGTGTGTGTGTGTGTGTGTGTGTGTGTGTATAAACATGCATGCATGCACACACATAATCCTGAAAATATAGTGGAACACAAAGTTATTTGTGGAGAGTTTACCTCATCTGTAACAGTATCTGAACTCAATTTCCATTTCCCACATCGTGCCAGCTCCATTAGATCACAAGTACATTAACTGGCTCTAACAATGCCATAACACTCAGTGGGGATAGCCTCACTTGTCAAATGAGCAGCACGACTGACTTAGTTTAAGGAGCTGTTTTTTCCAGAACAGTCTCTGATGTTAGCGAGTGGAAATGGAAGTCCCTCCACAGAGATATCGTTGCATCCAGTTATCAGCAGCAGCTCCATCAGCCAGCTGCCATTCGGGACCAGGTATTTTTTTTTACTTTTTATGTATTTATAATGAGCGAGGGACATCAGGACTTCGGTAGAGATTTCACCGCCTGTCCGCTCCACTGTAGTGCTGACATAATGAAACTGTGACATTATTCCGGTAGAGTGTCTCAGCCCTGCGGTCGCTTCTCATCCTTCTCGCCTTTAAGGCCTGACTCACACCTTTCGATCTAGCATACAACATTGATGCATGCTAGATGTATGAGACCTGTTTACTGATGCAAGCTCCTAATGCATTTCCAATGGAAGTCACATGGTTTGACACAACATTTTTGTTGTACGGCTTTCGGCTGTGTTTCGACTGCCCCGGCCTCCCCCTCATACGACAAAAATGTTGTGTCGAACCATGTGACTCCCATTGGAAATGAATTGCAAGCTTGCATCAGTCAATAAGTCTCATGCATCAGCTATACATCAATCTGTTGTGAAGGTGTGAGTCAGGCCTTACTGGTGTATTTATAATATCCCCCACTGTGTTGTTGTTGTTGTCAGCGTTTCAAAGCAGTGTCAGCAGTGACTTGAGCCTGAGAGGTGCGCCCGAGAGAAGTGCCAGCCGAGTCAGTGAGTGCCTGCCACTCACTGAGCGGTGAAAGCCCAGTGCTGCCAAATTGCATACTACTGATAGGCAGAGAATAGTATAAATAATCCTCTCTCTCTCTCTCTCTCTCTCTCTCTCTCTCTCTCTCTATCTCTCTTCTTAAAATCGGATTCAAAATTGCACATGAACATCAACATTTGTGGTTCAAAACAACATTCTACGTAGGCCTACAGTATCTTGAGATTTCTTTCAGTGCCAACATTGTCTTTGGGGACCAGGCTGCGGATGATGAGGTTAGAGAAGTACAGGGCTGGACTGGCCACAAGTACAGGGCTGGATTGGCCTGCCGCGTCAGGCCACCAGGAAAGGTCCGGGACCGGGCGTGCATGCTGCCATTCTACCAGTGCCATCATGATAATGTCACTGTACCTGTATCAGTGAGTGACAAATAAACCCTCTACCAAGGGTTGTGTAGTTGTCTGTTGGTTTGTAGCCTATCATTTATGTTGTTCTGTAAAAGTGGGGCTTGTTTGTTTGTGTGTGCCTCGGCGGAGTGGGCGGTAGAGTTTCTGCTATCTGCGCACTGGTTGTGGTCGGCCGGTCTGGGCCAAATTCACGCGAAAATGACGAATTTTTGTCCCAGTCCAGCCCTGGAGAAGTAGGATATACAGTAGGTCAGTGGCGTGGGGATGGCTTGGTATGAACTGACAAGTTGCCCGTAGGTCTGTCTTGTGACATTATGTGACAACTGCAGGACTTAAAGAATTACTTTAAGTCATCAAATGTATTATTAATTATTATTAATAAGTAATATATTCAAAATATAAAGTAATGCACCAAACACTGTCTACTATATAATAGGCCTATAGACTTACAGCTACGGACTAGGGAGTCATGCATGTAGCCAGAGCACACTGGTTGACTAACTAAATCACGCTTAAAAAGTTTGTTTCAAAAGTTCTGTGTGTGTGGGGGGGATCAGTGACCAGTGACCACACTAGCCTCGGAGACTGCAGGCATTTTGTTATGACCACACAGACGAGGCCTGTGAGAGTAAATCGGATCTTAATAAACCTTTAATCCTCACGAAATTGTCGGCCATTTTTGCCTGCCATAGGATGTTAATGGTAGGGTCACAAGAAACCCCTATAAAATAAATTGACCAATACTAACAGCCGGTCAGCAAGTGGATTCATTAAAATATGTAGACAATATTTTAGGCAAATAAAAAAAGACTATATACCAAATTTCCCACCCGTCCACCTCGACTGCCGGACTATAACAATGTGTTGTTTTGAGGGAAACATTAATTTTGAGGCAGGTACTCCCATGCTGAAGCTCAGTAAATAGCAGCTGCTAACAGTGGCAGTGTTTACCCACAGGCCAGCCAGATCTTATTAAGAGAGAAAAATTTGAACACAAATCTGGCGCAGCATCGTCGCTTTGCCAATGCTGCGTTAGATAACATTAGATCAATTGCCCCAGCTCATATTTTCAGGGTGGTGAAATGATATCCTGTGGTTTAGCAGACCAATAAATCCCCACAGTACTGTCATTATATCCCACCCCAGGCAACACCATCCTCCCATGCATCATAATGTGTTAGTTAGTTAGTTAGTTAGTTACTGTAGTTAGTTAGTTAGTTAGCCTAAATCTGTATGGTAGAGTATGTTATGTTAAAACAATGTGACTTACTAACTATACTGACTTACAAATCAGATTCTCCAGCTTTAGTTTCTTTGGTCCAGGCATTATTCTTTGAGCAGAAAGGAATATCGCAGCCTAGCTGCGACGGACTATGGTGAGCAAAACGAGACATATAGAGATGAAAGAAAGAGATTAGTTTAGTATGCTTAGTGACAAGTGATGAAGTGGAGTTCATCCTCTTGCCAACATGCTGTCATTCAGACGAAAGGCTGAAAAAAGGTGTCAGATGAGCAGGAAAATGTAGAAAAGGGAAAGGCAAATCAATTAAACAGACTGAATCATAGGCCTATACCATAATGACAGAAACATTGTTTTAAAATAAGGCGTGTGTGTGTGACGTGTGTGTAAGTGTGTGTGTAAGACGCCCTGAGGGAGAGAAGCGGCAGGGTTGCGTGCACGCATCCGCCTGAGTGACGGCAGACTGCTAGGCGAGTGCTGGCGCTTTGGCATGGAATGAATTCTGTCTACGTGCACGCAGTGGCCCAAGACATGACACAATATCAAAACCAATATATAGCACCTGATGCTCAGCAAGCAGTACCAGACTCTATATGCCCCACCGATCCACCACGGTTTCACAAAATCCTTTGACCCCGGCCCAGACTGTGATGGCAAAATCATGCCTGAAGCGACGGCTCATGACACTCGGGTCACTAAACAGCAACAGGGGTCAAACAGATGTGACAAGTTCTCCACCTGGAAGTCACTCGTTCATGATGTTGTTCATTGACTGTTAAAGCAAAATGAGTGGCCAGTGGAGTCATTATCAAGGCCATCGCCAGTGACAAGAGTGATTACAAGGTTCATGTTAAAATTGTTACACAAGCAAAGTGTACCTTAGACCTGTGTCGGAAATGATTGTTCTCTTGTCAAGTGAAAAGTAATGTTACGTAGGCTACTCTGTTATAGTAATAGTGGTATACAAATGATTATACCAGACGGGGAGTGTTCTGGACCCTGACCCACTTATGCACAACCTTGTGGTTGGTTTGTGTTATTTCATCTCTTTTTTTAATGGTATGTTCCAGTTGATGGTATATGTTCCAGTTTAGGTTTCGTTTCAGGGGAAATTCAAAGCAATTAGTTAATTCCCTCATAGAGCACCGAAGTCCTGACGTAACTCGCTCATCCCTTCGATTCCCCTGGTTCACGGAAGTAATTTCTCTATGGAGAATAACATGGGCTCATCTTAAAATCGTTGTGGTCCAAAAATAAACAAGCTGTCTCGGTGTTATTGTCATGGAGGTGTCTCTGTATCGTTTGCAACAGTCAGTCACTCATGATACAATCTGTTTGTAGCGAAAATGTAACTAATTCAGTAGCAGTAACATTAGCGTTTTCTCTCAGTCAGTTGATTCTTAATATCCATATGAGTGAAACGGCCGGGTGACATGTTTATTTTTCAAACACAGTTCTTATATGAGGCGATCTAAAATCCCCCTATAATGCAAATAAAAAGTACACAAACCTGTGGATTTGCGCCCTCTACCGATATTAATGTCAGACTTCGGTGCTCTATTGCCATTTGAGAAGCAAGCATGCAGCAGAGTGTTCTCCACAGCTCTCCAACGTTTTGTGTTTTGGTGTAGATATGTCTGTGAGTAAACTCAAATATGATTATGCAAAACTGTTAAAGAAAATATTTGAACTGAGAAAATATTTGAACTGAAATGTGAAGTAAAATTAGTAGTGTTTGTTGGTCTTCTAATTACCTAGCTCTGGTCCATAGCTTTAATGTGTTGCATTTAGAGCTACAGTATGTTACTCTTGACTTCCGCCGCTTGCATGAATGAACAGACCAGCCTCTCGTCTTTAGCGTAAATAAAAAGTTTTACTACTCACCAAAACAAAGGCGTATTGTGTCATTAGAAAGCCTACTTTCCTTAGTGGAAGCACTCTAAGCCCCCCACCACACGTAAACAGTACTTTTTGGCCAGAAAGGGATTTGTTTTCACCAGAGGAAAAATATTCTCTATGAGGCAATTCTCTGGGCAATATCGGTAGAAGGCGCAGTGGAGTAACTATTTTGCCGTTTATTAGGGGTGTGCTGAAATATCGATATTGCGATATATCGATTATTAAAATATCGATATATTTTTTTATTAGAAATGTTGTTCATAATGAAGTGATGAACAACATGTTTAGAAAAGGAGGAAATGACAGCTAAAATAAAGCAAATCCCACTCTCAGATTCCACAGCAACCAGAAGTACTGAATTACTGGATGGTGATTTGTACAAATAGCTTTGTGGGAATACAAAATGCAGAATGCATTTCCTCAGCAGTTTTTTAGTTTACAAGTATTTTGTAGTTGCAGATATCGTGATATATCGTTGATGACATTTCATACAATATATCGTTATATCGCAAATATCGCAATATATCGAATATCGTGATATTATCGTTATTGAGGGCCTAATATCGCGATGTATCGTATCGTGAGGTACCCATATCATCCCACCCCTACCGTTTATACATGTGGTGGGGGGCTCAGAGTGCTCCCACTAAGGAAAGTAGGTTTTCTAATGACACAACCCACGTTTGTTTTGGTGAGTATAGCAAAAACGTTATTTCTCTAAACTCTAAATGCAACGCATTAGAGCTATATATGGACCATGTTCTTACCTGGATCAGGTAAGAACATGGATTGGCCTGTTATAGCGCCACTTCAATTGTTTTGAAGTGTCATTTCTTCCTCTGCCTAGTGGGAATGTGTGTGCATAATTTGACGGAAATTGCATGTTTTGAGTCTTCCCCCCCCCCCCCCAAAACGGACCAATCCTGCAAACTTTGGAAGGAAATATTAGCCAATGGGGATGGAATATGGGGAAGCGGATAGGTCCGTGTTGATCACATGACTATAGAGATAGTGTATACCGTGATGTATGGATAAAATGTGTATGAGTAATATAAATACATTTGTTTTGCAATAATCGTCTTTATGGTGGTGCTATAATAGGCTGTTGTTGAAGAATTGAGGCAGAGGTTCGTCGTTGGCATCCAGGGAGTGTGTGTGCAACTGTGCACAGTTTGGTGCCGGAGATTAGCTGTACGCAGACAGATGGACACACACGGACGGACGGACACACACAGACGGAGTGCCAAACATATACTCTCGCCATGCCTTCGGCTGGTGGAGACAAAAAGAAAATGAGACAAAGACAAAGACAGAAAAAAATCAGACCCGTCTGAACTGAGTGGTGCTGTACTGTACTCGTGCTGTAGTACTGTACTGTACAAGCCCTCCTCCCTGGCCTGTGTGTGTGTGCACGCATACCTACATTAAAAATAGCATACAAAGATGACAAACAAGTGCGGACATAGCCCACATTAAATCATAAATTCATATACAGGCTTACAGGCAATGGTTCCACAGTTTAGAGACAAAGCTGATAATATACAGCTTGTAGATTGGCTATTTCCGAATAGCCAAAATATTTTAGGTATTAAAAAGGTCTTAATGAAGTCGCGTTCAACGCAGATTCAGGAGTAGAGAACGCCCACTGCTCAACTCCCCATCCCTATATTTCCTTATCAAGTTCACCTGCGTCCCTATAGTCTCACAGCCAATCACGTAACATTCCCCCCAACCTCTCACCTCATCTCTTACCCCGTTTGATATTGTGTAAAAACACTCATTACGATGGCATCAAGACCCACCAAAATTATTTTTTGTCAACTAAATCAACTGTAGATTTAGTCGACTAAAATCTTATGACATTTAGTCGACTAAAACTAGACTAGTTTCAGTCCAAAGACTATGACTAAAATAAAATAGAAGTTTGCTGCCAAAAACAACACTGGTGGCAGCGTCCGAGCCGAGACGAGCGACCGCTCCCGAGCAGAGCACGGCAGTCGTCAGGCTCCCGAGACTATACGCCCCCCCCCCCCCCTAAACTTGAGCAGTTGGTTATACGTGTGATCTCTTACTAGTGAAAAAGCTCTTAAATTGTCACTGTCATCTGGGGACCTCCAAAAGTCTATGCATACATTAAAGTTTAGATGCAAAGGCATACATTTTGGTCACTATTGTCAAACAACAATACAAACCATGACATACTATAAGCCATCTGTGTAATCGTTATAGAATATGGCCATATTATGGATTGATAAGGCAATACAAATGGATTTGCTCTCAGTAGCCTATAGCATACAAGGAGTCATATAAACGTTGTTACGATTTAAAACCCCACAATTAATTTATTTCATCATTAATTGTTTGTACACAATAAACTACATTGAATCATTTTCTCCTACTTAAAGGTATATTCAGTGATTTCACTTAATTCAAATATCACTTATTTTTTTGTTTTGTTGTGATAATCCTCTCTACTATAGAGTGTGCTGACCATATAAGGAGTTCCTCCCTGTCCCCAGTTAACCCCTGGGGGTCAAAAAACCTTAGGTTTCGTTTTTGGCTCTCTATCCTGATTGGATGAAAGGCTTAGGTCCCAGCCAAAAACTAAACCTAAGGTTTTTTGAGTGAAATCACTGAATATACCTTTAACAGATCAGGATGTAAAAATGTGATTACGTTACATGTTAACAGATAATATCAGCAAGTAGCATTTTGTATCAAGCGTTATTGGCTTGGTCATTATTTCAGGTCATGATTTTTGTTCATTTTACAACAGTTAAACATGCCGTAGAATAAAGTCAACAATATGACTTTTGGCTGAAAAGGTATGGGCTGAAGCTTATTTTGCCCACCTTATTATACCATTTTAATTATCACAGTAGAATAAAGAAAACATAAGAGCAAACAAAAGAAAAGTAAGTATAAACAAAGCTTCAATCATTACATCTCAGAGTAAACAAAACAAAAATAAACAATATTTTGGTTTGCATACCTTAAACTGATCATATACAATATTTCCTATATAGTAGCATGAATACATCACTATTAAACAATTTTACTAATTATATTATATCAATGTTTATTACTATAAAAAAAGGAAAGATCTGAAGAAAGATGCCACCCCTTTCTGGCATAAGGCCCTCAGGGCAAACTCCTGCATATAAACAGGTGAGGTAAGACTTCACGTGTCAGAAATCAGTAGTGGCTCAGAACCTCTGTCTGATGGCCTAATAAAGCCTAATATCTCCCCTTTAGGCTAGTGGTAAAGATGTTGGCTTTACACATGGGAGACTCATGATTCGATTCCTAGGCGTTACATTGGTTCTGTGAGGCCTATGTGTCAGAGGGTGTGAGTGTGTGATTGTGTGTTTGAGTGTGTGTTTGTTGTGTGTGTTGCATCGGTAAGAGTGTGTCACTAGTACATTGTCCAATTGTAAGTAGCTTACAGTGTGGTGTTGCTTGAGGTGATTTTACACTTTACAGAGAAGCTTTTCTCATTCAGTGGTATAGGTCTTCTCTCCCGTATGACTTCTCTCGTGATGTTTGAGATTAGAGTTTGTGGTGAACCCTTTCCCACACTGGTCACAGTGGTAGGACTTCTCTCCTGTATGACTTATCTTGTGTACTTTGAGACTATTGCTGTGGCTGAACTGTTTCCCACACTGATCACAGTGGTAGGGCTTATCTCCTGTATGAATTCTCTGGTGATATTTGAGACCATTGATGTGGCTGTACCGTTTCCCACACTGGTCACAGTGGTAGGACTTATTTCCTGTATGACTTATATTGTGTACTTTGAGACTATTGCTGTGGCTGAACTGTTTCCCACACTGATCACAGTGGTAGGGCTTCTCTCCTGTGTGAATTCTCTGGTGACCTTTGAGACTACTGCTGTGGCTGAAGCGTGTCCCACACTGGTCACAGTAGTAGGGCTTCTCTCCTGTATGAATTCTCTGGTGTCTTTTCAGATAGCTGCTAAAGCTGAACCGTTTCCCACATTGGTCACAGTTGTAGGGCTTCTTTCCTTTGTGAATTCTCTGGTGATGTTTTAGATTTAGACTGTATTTGCTGTAGACATGCTTCGTCGTTGGTAGTTGGGCAGGAAATACATCTTAGATGGAGAATGAGAAAAGGAAAAAAGGATAACAAATCATAAAATGTTTAGAAGTAACATGCAAGGTGTGTTGGATTACCAACTTATAATGTTCTAAATTTAAACGCATCTCTCTACTTCTTTCTTATGAGTTTCTATTCATAGAGTTTATCACATGCACCAGCACCGATCAGTTGACAGTATATTTGTTGTACTGGGCGGCAACAGTTATTACCATGCACATATTGGCCATTCATGGACAACATATACTGTACAGTCGATATTATTTTATATTTACTATCATTAACATATAAAAAGGCGAGGTCTGCAGAAAAGCTTCTTTCCACATACAATCAGGTACACGAAGGAACTGTCGAGAACGAACCAGGGCAAAGAGAAACGCGAGTCCCGCCCCAGCCGACCCTTTCTTGCACTATTATGCTTGAACTGCACCTACCTATATCTGTACATAGAATATACTGTGAAGTTAATTGTTTACACAAAGTTAGGTAGCAGCTACTGGGAAAATAATAATGATGCTGTTGGTATTTACTGTAAAATAGCCTATACCAATATTATATGCAGCAGCACATGTACATTTGATGATGCTCTTGAATCAATGTTATTCTCTCTTTGCTCTTATTATTTTTCTTTTTATCTATGCTGAAGGAAGCCAAACCAAATAAGTTTTACTCTTATACACAAGATGTCTCTATAACTCAGTGGCTCGCAAACAGTGTAGTGTTTGGAGACCACCAGATTATGAGCTCTACTCCAGGCCAAGGCTTCGTCCATTGGAAATGGATTATAATAAAATCATCTTTGATGTCCTTCTACATCACTAAGTAGACTACACTACAGCATGCACAGCACATGCGCATGTAAGCTCGCTTGCGCGCGCACGCACACACACACACACACACACACACACACACACACACACACACACACACACACACACACACACTAGCACTAGACATTCGAAAAACAAACTTGTTGTGGACACAGGGGTCAAGGGTTGAAGGGAGAACAGGTGGGGGAGTTCCCAGATCATAAGCTTTTTGTGCAACATTGGTCAACATTGCAACATTGGTCAATAATGGTCATTGGTGGAGGCCAAGAAGTTGTTACTTAAGTAAACGTATATCAATACCACAGTACTGTAGACATACTGTTACTAAAAGTAAAAGTCTGATATTCAAAATGTACTTGAGTAAAAGTATAACAGTTCAAATATGATTGTTTAATCAACTCCACAAAGAACCTCTAAGGGCTCTATTTTCGTCCATGCTAAACCCCTTATCCCTAAACTTATTTGCCTTTTATTTTTTACCATTTTGAAAAACATTTTTGAATAGTTCACCCATTCTGAACGGGAACCCATTTTGGTATTAGCATCATGTCGTGCTTTAGCTATTGAAAAATAGCAGATCTACAAGCTCATAGCGAGCTTGTAGGTTTGCTATTTTTGAAAAATCGAAGAACGACTGACATTTTTTTAATCTGATCTCAGGTCAGAATGGGTTAATCAGACCAGTGTGTGTCCAGTGGAAACCTCGTATGAATCTGATCTCAGGTCAGAATGGGTTAAACTAGCCGATCTACATCGACACGTTGTGAGCTTGTAGATTGGCAATATGCGTACCAAAAGTGAGTACCCAAAGTGTCTTTGGGTACTCAGAAAAGTGCTATATAAGTTTGAGAAAAAAAGGCAAAGAAGTTGAGAGATAAGGGGTTTAGCATGGACTAAAATAGAGCCCCAAATGTCTAATCAAATATTATTATTATATTATTAAAACACAAATATTGTGAAAATAGCAAGTCTCGTGCACATAAAAAAAAAAAATAATAAAGTAACGCTTTGGACATTCATGGTTTTCCACTTGACAGCACCGATATATAGCAACACATGTTTGTTACTGGACAAATGAATGTGCCCATCTCAGATAGAATATAAATGATTTCCCTTCTGTCTCTAAAGCCAAATAAAGCCTTCCTGTTAGGAGAGGATTGACATGTTGTGTAAGCAACTGAATGGTAACAGGATAGGTGGCCACTATGAGGAGGACATCTGAGCCCCTCCATGGCTATTTTGTCCAAAATGTATGTGTGTGTGTGTGTGTGTGTGTGTGTGTGTGTGTGTGTGTGTGTGTGTGTGTGAACTTTTAGTTTTTATCTTTAGGAGCCTAGGGCATGTGCATAAGTTGGTTGTGAGGGGCTTACAAATGGCCGGCCTTTCCAAAAGGAGAGCCAAGCAGTTAGCGAGGTATTGCTCAGTTTCAGCCATTATAGGAAGCCGCTCAATTTGGAGGAGGCGTTGTTTCCTTTATCCATGATTTATGTCTGCCCTGTGTCCGACATGTCAGCTGTACTGTATGTATGTAACGATGCTTTGCCGTCCATGCACGTTGTAACTGGCTGCTCTCCCACTGTCAAACTGCACTGGCAGTGTTTATGTCCTGATACGACATACAGTAAGGTATTCCTGTACTTCTCATTATGTGGACATAAATAAACATTTCAAATGTGTGTGTGTGTGTGTGTGTGTGTGTGTGTGTGTGTGTGTGTGAGAAAGCAACTACACACCTATTCTGTGTAACTTAATCACAGGCTGCTTCAGCATCGCTTTTTCTGACGCCGCTGAAAAGCTCTTGGACGACATCTCGATTTAAAAAAACAAAAACAGAACAGTTAATCTTCTTCGATCCACTTTGACACGTTGATATTTGAGGCCCGGTATCGTCTTGAGTTCAGTTGGACATTAGTAAATGATGACTTGATAGATAGTTGTCTATTCCTACTGAAAGCTCTCCCAGATCCACACAGGACAGAAGTGCTTTAGTTATAGGATAACCAAGACCCACCCACTCTCCTGTTCCAGCACTCCCGTCACACATTGGCAGCACACACGCACACGCACACGCACACGCACGCACACACACACACACACACACACACACACACACACACACACACACACACACACACACACACACACACACACAGCGTGTGAAGAAGCAAGTTAAATAGCATGTGTGCTCCATGTTCTGAACTTGATAACATGTGACACACACAGCAAAACAAGGAACAGTTTAACCACCTTAACCCCATTTTATACTTTGAAAATAGCCAAACTACAAGCTCACAACGCGTACCATTTTGACCTAGTAGATCGGCTATTTTCGAAACGTTTAGATAGATCTTTAAAAAAAATGGCCCTAGCATAAAGTATTTTCAGATGGGGGTCTTCTGCAGAATGCATGTCAATTTGGCGGTCCTTGAGATAAAAATGTTTGAGAACCACATGCTTTAGAGCAGGGGTGCCCAGAAGGTAGAAGGCTTTGCAGGTAGACCACATGACATGGCCCAAAATATAATAAAAAATAACTACTTGAATTAAGGTGATTGATTGATTGATTAAAAGAGCCTTTCAGCTCAAACACACAATACAAATGCAATACAAATACAAAGTCATATACAAATAACTACGAATTCCATTTTCCTTTCTCTATTTCCCATTCCAAGTGTGTTTGTCTTATATGTAACGCCAGTGCTGTATTCAGCAATGGGATAATACATGTTTAGGTGAGTAGATCTTGTTGAGCTGGTCATTGTGAAAGTACCTCTCAAGTCAAAGAAGTGTAGGCACCCCTGCTTTAGAGTTTTCAACAGGCCACCTAAAGCCAAGTACCCTACCCACCCCATTTTGGCAGGCCTTGATGCCGTCGTAATTCCTGATTTATGTGCCAAAAAATAGCCGCTCTACAAGCTCAAGTTCTACTGGATCTCTTGTCCACATTAGAGTCCCTCCCTAATATGTTAGTCTACTACTCTACTTGTTTGTTGATGAAATTGTCATTGCGACCAAAGGTCACAGTTAACTATGGAATCGTGCATTTCCCGTCAGTGTGTTGGTTGGTCGAGCATGTGACCTCACGTGACATCATCAGGGACAGAGCATGTGACATCATGTGACATCATCAGGGATGGAGATCTCTGCTGTCAACAATATTGACCAGCAACTCTTCTGACTCTTCAAAAAACCCTTAGATCTCCATGCAGCTGACCTGTTCTGACATTCCATATGTTTATCCTTCCCCACCCGTCCATCCTCTTCGATGTCTCCCTTTTGACATGATACCTGTCCATTCAAATGTCAAACTCGGGCCTGCCCCAAAGTTATTTGTGCAGCCGCGCCCTGCTAGAGTTCTCAACAGCCCTGAAAATTAAGATCTTACCCCCCATGCCAAAGCACCAGTGCTCGCTCAACAGTCTGCTGTCACCCAGGCGGATGCGTGCACGTGACCTCTTCCATTAGGGCGAGGTCGCTTCTCGCCCTCATCTTACTGGTTCTATTTAGTCATAACTTTAGTTAGCTAGTCAATTCAATTCAATTCAAAGGGCTTTATTGGCATGAGAAAAACATACGTTTACATTGCCAAAGCAGAAAGCACAATACAACAATACAGCAATACAATCAAAACAAAAATGATGTACATTTGAAAGTCAGAATCTTCAAATAGATCAATTTCTATGTACCAAGATCACTGGATGCAGGTATAGTGCAGGAATATACACAATGATTAGTCTTTAGGGTGGTTGTGTTCCGTTTGATATCCTTCTCCTATCACAGCAACTCACAAATCTTGCTGCTGTGTTTGTACTTCGCCCAGCAGATATGGGATTTTTTGTCATTGGTCATGTTTTCAAAATCTCCGTGTGTGGTTGTAATCTGTGGGAAGTATGTGTCTCTGATGTCTTGGTACAATGGGCAGATGGTTAGGAAGTGTAGCTCGGTTTCCACTTAATTTAGTGTGCAGTGGGTGCATAGTCTTCTCTCGGGATACAGGTCTGCCTATGACGGCCTTTCTCAATCTTTTTGAGTGGTGCAACCACTCCTACAACCAGCAATGTCCGTGCGTATCTATGTGGCAGTGGTCATGAGCACGAGTATATGACTTATCAGGTAGTTTTCAATTAATTACTTTAATTTATCTCAGAGAATAGATTTTGATCATGTAATTTACTGTACAGTTGATCCATATAATCCATACTGGAAAGCTTACTCACTCAACACTGAAACCGCATGAGTATTTACTGTATGACTGACTTATTTCTAATGTACTGATTTCAGCTCATCTTGCTCAGCTGACCACCATAGACACCAGGCTGACTGCTGCTGAAAGCCTAGTGCACCAACTGGGGAGTAAATGTTGTATAAATATATATTTTTACTAACATATTATTATTAAGTATAGTGTGAGATACATGATTATATTGGGATTCTGAAGTATATGATTAATACAGGCAACGGGAATACCCCCATCATATTATTTCATTTGATTGTTCCAATACATGATTGTGTTTCATTTAATTTAATTAGTTGGTTACGTTATACTGTGAACTGTGGTTAAGACATTTTGCATGATTATACATTTACTAGAGCTGTGAAACAGTTTATCATTCTTGGTTTGCACTACAATGAATGAGTGATGCTCATTTGTGGACGGGCAATCGTTTGGGCAGCTAAACACACTGTGCAAGGCACTACTTGGACAGCAGGGGTCCTGATCAGTTAGGACCAGAGTTTGCAACAACGTGAGCAGTGTTGCTTATTGTGTGCCTTCTGTCTGTGTGTTTACAGGTGAGAAACGATGAGATAAAGTGTAGAAATGTGATAGTGAACATGTTAAAGGAAGGTATAAACGGAGAAGGGTATCTGTGAAGCATATGTGTGTGTGGAATGCACATGAGTTGTCATTAGAAATGCTTACCTTGATATACTGAACATGACGTGTTGGGTTGGGTTAAGAAGCTCATATGTAGCCTGGAATGAATGATGTGGATGTGTGTTGTGTAAGATGATTTCATTATGGTAGCCAGAGTAATGTAATGCAGCTGATATATTTCCGTTTTTGAGAGTTAGTTAAATAATACTGTGAGAGTTATATTGCAGACACTTTAGTAGTTTGTTTACAAGGTGAAAACGTTTTGCTATTGATAGTAATGTGACATTTTATGTATTTGATAATTGTGATTATTGTGGATAACAAGAGAAGTCATTTTGTGGTTTCTGTACACTAAACAAATACAAGAGTATTACTGCTATTTCATGTATACCAACTGAATGCACCTTATTGACTAGTATTGTGATCTTTGTGATAAGTTACCTAGGACCAGAGTTTGCAACAACGTGAGCAGTGTTGGTTATTGTGTGCCTTCTGTCTGTGTGTTTACAGATAAATAAACCTTCAATTCCTGCACACTGGAAAATCATCATTTTTATCCAAGTGTGTAACAATAGTATACATGTATATCAAAGGTAGGAATTTAAAAAAATCCCCAAAAGATTAAATTAAATGGATTACAAACTTTAACAACGAACAAACGATTAGTAAGTATGTTTATATACTAATATACTGTAAGTATGATATACTAATATGAAATACTATACGAATGCTTAGTAAACATTATGTTCAGTCTTCATTATGTATGAAGACTGAATACTAAGCACTATTCCCCAAATATGTGTAGAGGGTTGGAAATAGATTAAAGAAAAACAGGTACCCCTATTTCTTTAAGTTTCATTGAGTTTAGTCATTCCTTTAATTTCACAGAAGGTAACAGATATTTGTATTGCCTTTGCATTGGTGATAATGGTTTCAGTGTGGTTGCTGTTTCACACCCAGGCCGCTAGAGGGCGCCTGCGGTTTTGGGATCATTATGCTACGTGCTTGCGGACTCTTTCTCAGAATAAATCCAGCAGTGAAATGAGCGACATATAAACAGAGCCTGTTGTCTTTTCTTATACATTCTACAGGTTAGTAAAACGAATATAATGATCAGGATATGAATGATATGAATGTTAAACATGTATGTGTTGTAAAGGGTTGAACTATAAGTTCATGTATGGTCTCAAGAAAATACGTTTTGAGGAGTATTGTACAACACTGGTTTGTGCTGCCTAGCTGCTGTGTAGCATACTAATACTAACGTGTCCAATACTAATACTATTGTTACTGTTAGCATGTTGTCACATGGTGGGACGGACACTAAAGCATAGATGGTGAAGAGAACATGGAGATGGTTGGTTATATAAGCACAAGGATAATGACAGATGAGGTTTATTGCATAAAAGACAAGCACTGTTTTCTTATTTGTATCTTGGTAATGCTGTGAGTATTCACGTGAATACAGTACAACTAAGTGCCTTTATGGAGAGAAAGTATTGTATATTTTTGGTGATGTGTATTGTTGTTGGATAATGCTGCACTGTATTTAGTGGAAATACTGGGAAGGAATGTCTGTGTTAAATGTGTTCAAATGGCCAAGCCAATATATTCTTGATAGCCTAATAAATTGAATATATGAAGTGATTGTTATGTCCTATTATTTTGATATTTGAAATGGAGATTTCTCAGAATTATTCCAGCAGTAAAAAGAGCGACATCAGAGCCTGCTGTCTTTTCTTATCCACACTTTTCCTGGGCTGTGTGTGCTCCAGTTCCTGTTGATTTCATTGGATATCATTGGTCATCTGACCAGTTTCATTGGCTTTCATTGGATCAAATCGACAGGAACTGGAGCACACACAGCCCAGGAAAAGTGTGGATACATTCTACAGACTCTGGTTACCCGCCCTCTGACCCCTAGCGGAGGGGGGCAACATATGCATAGGAAATTAAATGAACTGAAACTATAGTTCTGTGAATCAGTTTAAAATAACCGTAGCATAACTATTAATTGGCACACACACACACACACACACACACACACACACACACACACACACACACACACACACACACACACACACACACACACACACACACACACACACACACAAAGAAGCTCACAAAGAAGTGTGACATGTTGTGAGCTTGTAGATCTGCTATATTTGTCAAATAAATACTAGAAGACCTTGAATACAGCCCTGGGGGACCCCGTGAGGTTTAAAGTGGATATTAATGAGTGATTATGTGTAAATATTGATGGTACCGTCACACTCTACATTTAACCAAAGTAATGACTTTACTGTCTTCCACTATTAAATGTCATTGAGGATCTGACCATTAAGGTGAATGAAATATTTAGGTTTACAGTTTTCTGGATCCCCAAGGACCCTGTTTTGTTCTACACTATATATCTTTGCTGAAAATAGCAGATATACAAGTGCACAACAATGCCTAGTTCAACACATTACAAGAGAACTGCAATTTTTTGCTCCAGAACAGAGGTACTAGGGTTCAAGTAATTAATGATAAATGATAATAAATCCTGTCTCTGTATTTGACAGACAATAATATTATTTTAATATTAATAGAGTATTGTTAGTGACCGTTTAGTTTTAATAGCCTACCGTATATACTTTGTCTTGTTGGAGCTGTATTAAGCTGCTTTACAACAAGATTGATGTATTGGCCTAATAGTATAATATTATGTTTTTGTCTCCACCAGGCCGAAGACATGGGGAGAGAGTATGTTTTGCACTCCGTAACTGCGCTATAACTGGCAGAAAAGTGTTTTTACCTCTAACTTCACGGATCTGTGGATAACTTTGCATGTCAACTCCCTAGAGGCCGAGGAAAAACCTTTGCCTGGAATTTTTCACATCTGCTCTTTATAGCGCCACCAGGAGGCCGACATATGTAAAACACATTTTCTAATATTACTCCTTCAGATTTTATCCAAATTTAATGCAAATCGGTACACATGCTCTCCGTAGTCATGTGATCTTTTCAGGAGTAGCCCGCTTTGTACCCGTTTTGTACAAATCGCCACAACTACTCCACACAGCGTCCGATTGTGGTGAAACTGCATGCATATTCCCACTAGGCTTTGGAAGAAATGCCACTTGATAGTTTTCAAATCAGCCTCATGGTGGCGCTACAACAGGCCAAGCCGCGTCACACACACACACACACACGTTTATATTGCTCCTGAACATTTTGCCAAACATCACACACACACTCCTATCCTCCTGGTGGAGACCTGTGCCCAGAAGGGCACTTTTTCTATTAAACAATTTAATAATGCTCCTGTGTGTTGACAGACACACCCAAGGTGGCCTGCTCTGCTGGTTTGGCTAATGGAGGACAAGTTGGGCCGTATAGTTCTGATACCACTCTGGTCTACAAGAGAGTCATCAGTAACATCGGAAACGCCAATCCATCTACAGGTAGGTGGTGATTAAACTACAATCCATCTACAGCTAGGTGGTGATTAAACTACAATCCATCTACAGGAAGTTGGTGATTACACCTACAGAAACATTAGCACTCACCAACTAATTCCCAGTGGTGTAAAAAGTACTCAAAGTATCAATAGCCTACTGCAATATAGAACTGCTCTGTTACAAGTCTATGGCCTGACTCACACCTTCGCAACAGATTGATGTATGCTTGTATGAGATGTATAGCTGATGCAAGCTCACAATACAATGTGTGAGTCACATGGTTTGACACAACATTTGTGTTGTTTGAGGGGGTGAGGGGCAGTCGAAACACAGCCGAAAGCCGTACAACACAAATGTTGTGTCAAACCATGTGACTTCCATTGGAAATGCATTGGGGCAAGATGTATCACACCCTTTGTATCTACTGTAGCATGCATCAATGTTGTATGCTAGATCGAAAGGTGTGAGTCGGGCCAAAGTCCGGAATTCAAAATATACTTGAGTAAATGTAAAATGTACTTAAAATACTAAAAGTAAAAGTACTCATGCAGAATGTGCCATTTCAAGATTTCAAATGAATAAAAATTTAGATTGGCTTATAGATTGGCTATTTTCAAATGGCTGGAATGTATATAGGGCTGAAGTGGTTAATGTATGTTTAGTAATAATAATCAAAATCAAGTAACTAAAACTAAATGTAGTGAAGTAAAAGTACAATATTTGGATCCGAGTGAAAGTAAAAGTATTGGAAGTATTGTCTTCTAGATAATGAAGCAACTTAATTATAATAATGTAAAATAGTTTACAAGTCAATGTGTGATGACTTCCTACTATTTAGTGCAGGGGTGGGTGGCAGTTTGTGTCTTGGAAAACAAATAACTGGTAGACTTTACTTGTGATTTATTTATCTTGGTTAAATGTTCAGAGTCAAGAGTTGTTGTTAATCTGTGGTTTGTAGGAGTGCTGTGTGTTCACATGTGTTCACACATTTAGCGAGTAACATAAAATAGAGAGTCAATAGTAAACTTTGTCATTTTAAAGCATATAACATTTTATAAGATGAATGAAGATCACAGTATAAGGAGCAGTTGTTTCTTCATCAGAGCTGGTTCTACTTGGTTCTGTTGTGACTGAAGGAATATGTCTCTGCTTCAGTAACAATTCACTGTACTGACAGTACATACATTTATGCTTTTAATACTACAGTATGCAGCAGTTCGTTAGGTTGTGATTGGCTAAGAGACGGTTCTATTGTTCTCCTCTTCCACTAATCCACAGTTAGTGGCTCCACCTCAGGCTCTCTAGTATAAGAAGAGTTGCTCTGTGTCCGTTCTCCACAACTGCTCCAGGATATCAATAATTTCTGATCAGATCTGACTGTGGACTCCAGACTTCAGGAGAAGATGAACTCGGTCAACCTCGACTCTGCTGAAGAGGAGGAACCCAAAGACAATGGTATGTTACTTGCCCCTTTCACCTGTCATATTTGGATAATTAAAACATTGCATTCTCAATATTCCGCTTTTCTTTTCATTGTAATTTGATTCAGATCGTGTTCTGGCCTTTATATTGTCTCACAGGTTCATTCACTCAAGTGCTTGTAGTGGGCCTATTACTTACCACTGAATCATTATATAATCATGTAATTTATTATTATTGTGTAATAGTTAATGTACATTTCAGTCCATAAAAGTCGTTCAACCTCTCAATGTGTTTTTCCTTTATCTTTGTTTCCAATCCAGTGTTGCATCATCAGTCTGGCCTCCCTGTCTTACCAACAGTAAATGAACATAGAATCTTGGCTAAACCAAAACAGCACGACTGTGACCAGTGTGGACAACGCTTCCATTACAAATCCTACCTTAAAAGACATCAGCAAATTCACACTGGAGAGAAACCCTATGGATGTGATCAGTGTGGACACCACTTCTCTCAAATGTCCGGCCTTAAAGCACACCAGCGAATTCACACTGGAGAGAAACCCTATGGATGTGATCAGTGTGGAAAACACTTCTCTGAAAGGTCCAGCCTTAAACAACACAAGAGAATTCACACTGGAGAGAAACCCTATGGATGTGATCAGTGTGGACACCACTTCTCTCAAATACACCACCTTAAAGCACACCAGCGAATTCACACTGGAGAGAAACCCTATGGATGTGATCATTGTGGACAACACTTCTCTCAAATGTCCAGCCTTAAAATCCATCAGCAAATTCACACTGGAGAGAAACCCTATGGATGTGATCAGTGTGGACAACACTTCTCTCAAATACACAACCTTAAAAGCCACCAGAGAATTCACACTGCAGAGAAACCCTATGGATGTGATCATTGTGGACAACACTTCTCTCAAATGTCCAGCCTTAAAAAGCACCAGAGAATTCACTCTGGAGAGAAACCCTATGGATGTGATCAGTGTGGAAAACATTTCTCTGAAATGACCAGCCTTAAAAACCACAAGAGAATGCACACTGGAGAGAAACCCTATGGATGTGATCAGTGTGGACAACACTTCTCTCAAATGTCCAGCCTTAAAAAGCACCAGAGAATTCACACTGGAGAGAAACCCTATGGATGTGATCAGTGTGGACAACATTTCTCTGAAATGTCCAGCCTTAAAAACCACAAGAGAATGCACACTGGAGAGAAACCCTATGGATGTGATCAGTGTGGACAACACTTCTCTCAAATGTCCAACCTTAAAACGCACCAGAAAATTCACACCAGAGCTCAAAAGATGTAGACTTTCACAAGGTTGTACACAATGGATTTAAACTGCTCCCTTGTGGTCGATGTGGAAATAGTTTTACTACATCAAGCACTGAACATCAATTTGATTAAATAGAGGCCGGTACATTTCAGCACATCTACGTAAAAGTGTTGCATCATGATTTATTTTTTGATCAATGTGTTGATTAATTGCAAGTAAACTTAGCATAAATAATGTTAAAGGCAAACAAGTCAGAGGTGTTTTCTGTTTTTCTTTTTTTTCTTTTTTGTTATTAACATGTGGTAATTCCAGTCAATGACATGAAATACACTTTAGAAGGCAATAACACACCATGTAACAGCAAGATAAATTAAGATTCTCTTATGAACAATAACAACTATAAACACAATTTAACAGCTTCATTTGGACCAAGTGCAAATTAGGTTTCTAATTGTGTACTTGATTGTCACATATATCTGAATGGTTTCTAATTGTGTACTTGATTGTCACATCTATCTGAATGGTTCTGCTTGAATAGCAAGTGGAACGTGAGGAAGACTCATACAATGACATGAATATGGGTTTAAATGTAATCCAAATGTAACTCACAGCAGAATATGCAGAATAATAGATCACATGTTTTCCTTCTATTCACAATATTCCCCTCACCCATAAACCAAACCACAGAATGCAAGAAAACACTACATTCTATAGTTGTTGTACAGTTACAGTAGGAATAGACTTGAGCAGATTTAAGAATGGTATAAACAGTAGGTCATAGTTTATCATAACATATTTGACTTATTGTACGTCGGTCTTGCAAGAGCATAATTACGGTGTTAGTTCAAAGTAGTGACATTGTTTGCATCGCGTAAGCGTTCAGTTCTGAGCTTGTAGATCTACCATTTTCATGTTTTCCTCTTTCATACACAATGTTTGACCATTTGGTATTAAAAAGGTCTTAAATGTAGAAATGTGCAGATACCCTGCGTAGGTGTAAAGTGGTGGAGATTCAATAAAATATTCTACTGTAAAATCTAACAGGATTGTTCATGGATAACAGAGTTGGGTGTAACAAGTAACGGAAAATCTCGTTACTGTAACGACACTCTTTGGTCGGTAACGAGTAATATACCGACACTACTCCTCCAAATTGATAATCACATTACAGTTACTGGTCGCTGTAGCGCTGCTGTTACTCGTTACTTGCGTCATGTGGCTGCTTTCAGCAGTGTTGCTTTGGAGAATAATGCACACAACGGAGATGAGTTGAACATGAACACTAATGTTGCGCTGGCAACGCAGTATGCACTAGCTGAGTCGCGGACTAGAACATGTCAAACCGGTGTCAGCAGCACAGCACTTCTCGTTACTGTCGTGGACTCGTAGGGTGGCCAGACATCCGGTTTTAGACCCACCTGTCCTCCTCCCACCTCAACCTCTGGCCGGACACATCAATGTCCGTTTTTTTGTGATATAGCCTACAGTGCTTGTGTCATAACTGTCATTTACGTCGTCTCGGTATTAAAATATCTGCAGCACTGCTCCTCTCCACAGCAAGCTCCCAGTCTCCCACTGTCACAGAGACAGAGCAGGCGTTGGGGTGTTGCCATGTCGGCTTATTATAAGCGACTTTGGGCTTGTTTTATAATAGCCCAGTCAGGCTTATTTTGGGCTTGTTTTCATAGACATGGCTGCTTGTTTCTCTTCTAAAACCTGGCAACACTGCCAGTGGGAGGGTCGGTTTGTTTGTTGTAGAATGTGTGCTCTCACAACGACTAGTTAGTTAATGCAGAGATAAATAAACCAAATGCCGAAATGAAAAACTACATTTAATGAGCAATGGAGCAGGGAACTCCACATCATAAAGAAAGGGATCCTAAAGCACTGTGAACATAGGCTACTGATATCTCTCAGTCTCATTATTTAATTTTAATATATATTGGGAAAGTTAATATTTGCCTAGAACCACGTGGTACAGTGGTTTTCAACCATTTTCATATCAAGGTCCAGTATGTATTCTGCATTTTAGCCATGGACCACCATTTGATGAGATTTGGCCTCACAGACCCCAAACTAAATACTATGTTGTCGTAGGATAAGATTTTGTCCACAATTCCGTTCTGTATTGATGTTGGTACCATTATCATTAGGAGAAACAACAGGCAAAATAAGTTAAAGATATAAAGGTTAAATATCTAATAAGTGTACCAACTCTCCATCATTTGGCTGGGGACCACATGGAACACCCTCAAGGCTCAGTGGTGGTCCACGGACCACTGGTTAAAATCCACTGTTACATACCATGTACATGACCCCCCCCTGGTGCTTTGATTAATTGAATAATCGATTAGAAGTTTGCATAGAAAAAGTTTTACAAGGTCAAGAGAACCACTGCACTAGACCATTTTGGAAAGGCCCATTTTGTTTTATTCCTCCACAACCTGGTAAAGAGCATAAAGAAAGATCTTGTGTATGTCGTCCTCATTAGGATTATAAAGATTTGTTAAGTGTTAAATTATGTGACAGGCGATGTTATGGAGTAACGCAAAAGTAATGTAACGAGTAGTGTAACTAGTTACTTTCTCCAGGGAGTAATCAAGTAATGTAAGGCATGACCTTTTTCAAAAGTAATATGTTATGTGTAGTGTATTACTTTTTTGAGTAACGGACCCCAACTCTGATGGAGAAGAACATGATGAACAAGGACAAGGTTCTCACTCTCAAGCATGTAGGCCTAGGTCTTTATTGCATATTGATCACAGACCATATCATTTTAACTTATAGTACTAAGTTAGTGACATGTAGGTCTTTATTGCATATTGATCACAAACCATATCATTTTAACTTATAGTATACACACAGCTATGTAAATCACTACTTTATTCTCAATGAGTCAATGGTCTGACGGAATTGCATCTCAATAGCATAGCTAAATACCCCATACACACATCAACAACGAATCTGTGTAACTTGGGTCAAATGGTGAAATAGCAGGCAAACAAATTCATGTTTGAAATATTTACACTTGCTATGAATGTGATTTTCCATCTAATTTCTTGTTTCCTCTGCTGTAAAGTATTGGACTTGTGCATTCCTTGCTGATTTGAGTAAATGCAGAAACATACTAATTTAATTGTAGCTTCACTGTCTTGTATGTGGGCTAATCGGTCATTTTATGATATTCTGTACAAAACAAGACCAGTCCTGTGAAACCAGAAAACTGTCTTCTAGATAATGAAGCAACCTAATTATATGAATGAATTAATTAATTAATTAATTAATAGTTTACAAGTCAATGTGTGATGACTTCCTACTATTTAGTGCAGGGGTGGGTGGCAGTTTGTGTCTTGGAAAACAAATGTAGTGCCATTTCAAGATTTCAAATGAATAAAAATGTAGATTGGCTTGTAGATCGGCTATTTTCAAATGGCTGGAATGTATATAGGGCTGAAGTGGTTAATGTATGTTTAGTAATAATAAACAAAATCTACAAAGTAACTAAAACTAAACTTGTCAAATAAATGTAGTGAAGTAAAAGTACAATATTTGGATCCGAGTGAAAGTAAAAGTATTGGAAATTGGAAATACTCAAGTAAACTGCAAATACCAAAATGTTTTACTTAATTAAGTTAAGTACCTACAGTACTAAAGTAAAGGTAGGGCCTACTTTACTATACTTTCCAGCACTGTGTGTTTCACATAGAAAGCAACAGTCCAGAGGGGATGATTAAAGTAACCTCTTAAGTCTCACACAACTTGTAGATCTCACTTTTTAATTAAGGTTTTCATTTTTACAAGTGTATTTTTTCATTTTAATTTCTATTAATTGAATGTGTTCTCTCATCCTGTGTCTCTGGGATCTTCTCTGCGCCGGTCAAAGCTTCACATTTATACTGCGCATCACTTGTGGCCTTTAGAGTATTTCTGTGTCTCCATGTATAAGAATGCTCATTGGCCTGACTCACACCTTCGCAACAGATTGATGTATCCTTGTTGTATGAGATGTATAGCGGATGCAAGCTCGCAATGCATTTCCAATGGGAGTCACATGGTTTGACAACATTTGTGTTGTATGAGGGGGTGGGGGGCAGTCGAAACACAGCAGAAAGCCGTACAACACAAATGTTGTGTCAAACCATGTGACTTCCATTGGAAATGCATTGGGGCAAGATGTATCACACCCTTTGTATACATAAAAGTGCAGTAAAATCAGATTAAAATGCTTATTTTATTTATTTATTTTGGCATTTTCAATCATGCTTTATTCAGACAGATACAGTGAAGAATGAGACAGGAAATACAGACAGAGAGCAAGGGAGTGACATGCAGCAAATGGTCCGGTCAGCTGGGAATGGAACCTCACCCTACCCTATAGGCTAGGGGACACATGGAGAACATGCAAACTCCGAGTTCACAGTTTACATATCAAAACAAAATGCTAAAGTGTTTGCTATACAAAATCACTGTGATGAGTTAGGCAAATTAACGAGGATCCTCATCGCGTGAGTGTTTTATTCAGTCAATCCAAACTGGTTTTGAGGTTGAATAAGGATAATTATGCCATGATAATAGAGCGCCGAAGTCTGACGTCACTTTCAGTAGAGGGCGTCTGTCCCCAGGTTCATGTATTTTTTTAGTTGCATTGTAATCCCCATAGGGGGGATTTTAGATCGCTTCATATAAGAACTGTGTTTGAAAAATATACATGTCATCCCGGCCGCTTCACTCATATGGATATGAAGAATCAACTGACTGAGAGAAAACGCAAATGTTACTGCTACTGAATTAGTTACATTTTCGCTAGAAGCAGACTGTATCATATATGAGTGACTGACTGTTGCAAACGATACAGAGACACCTCCCTGACAATAACGCCGAGACAGCTTGTTTATTTTTGGACCACAACGCTTATAGTAGACGATATTAAGATCACCCCATGTTATTCTCCATAGAGAAATTACTTCCGCGAACCAGGGGAATCGAAGGGATGAGCGAGTTACGTCAGGACTTCGGACGGTGCTCTATAATCGTTATGCAATGCAGGTTAGACCCAGGATTCTGAAAAAACATATGAGAAGGTCTAGAAACATATCGCACAGCCTTTTGCCAAATGACTCTGCCATTTCCTCCATTTCCTTTTCACTCAACTCCTGAGCCCGCGTATAGTCTTTGCAGTTTTCTGTGCCTGTGTGGAGAAAAACACAGGTTATGTTTCACAAAAAACACAACGGAATGATGAGAAACTAACAAGAAAAAAGAGCACACACCAGTGTTGCTGAGTTGCTGACCACGGTGCAGAAGACTTTAAATGAGAAAGAAAGAGGCCGCACTGCTCATAGCCATGATGCAAATAGTATTTTAATGAAAAACAACCCCAGATGAGTTCTTCTTCAGGGATTGAAGCTCGCAGAGTCCGCCGACACCTCCCCGACCATTTCTGAATATCTAGCACGTTTGATATTACTCTGTCGCCCTCTGTGCGACTGCGCCCCGATAAGGCCTGTATTACAGTCAATGAGAGCACACTGCTCACAGCACTGCTGTCTGTCTGTCTGTCATATGATAAGGTATATAACCAGGGCTGCACACAACTTTTTTGGTCTAGTACTCAGAAGAGCACCTGGAGGAGTTGCTTGGTGCTCCTAAAATGCGGCGACCCGTCTCGCCAGATGGATAAAAGAGGGATGAATAACTTATAGCAAAACAATATTTATTGGATGAGTGGGGAGTCAATGGAGGGTATTGCAACTCTAGATTTAGCCCTAGAATGGCTCTTGTTGTAGATTCATCCCATTATTAAAAATATATAAATTTGCTAAAATCTAGGTCCATGTGTGGTCCAGCCCTATGGAATGCATATTATAATAAAAACAAGTTAACAACTTAATACTTCCTAAGGATAATATGATATGAGCATCAAAGCAATATTTAGATTTTTTATTATTTTGTATTTAAATAACCAATCTACTAGCTCACAACGTGTTGCGACACGTTGTGAGCTTGCAGATCAGCTATTTTTTTAACATGCGACACATCGTACGGCGAAGCATACATCAGGCTTCCCTAGTTCCCTTTTGTTTTTAGATGAGGCGACGTACGTAGTCAGACAGTCAGAAACACATGGCTCCTCGGTGCAAAAATAAACAGTGTACACTACCCGACTTTACGATAATAAGGCACAGTATGTCGAGACACGGTGTTCATGTTGGGCAGCAGCAGTGCCAGTCCGCAATGCTTTAAACTCTTCCCACTCCACTATGTCGGAACTAAAACCTTAGTACCCGTAAAAAGTCGGTGGCCGGTGCCTAGGCTGTGAGAGACGCTAATATGGTTTCTGCCTCGGATTCGGGTTTTGAGACGGCATCGCACACGAGCAACCATGCTGCTCCAACAGCCGGAAAACAAACACAAGCACAGCGGCAAATGGGAAGAGTGCAAAGCATCCAAAGCATGACCTTTTACACCGGGGACTACAGTAGTTTGCTATCTGAAACGGAGAAGAGAAGACGAAACTATTTGTGTAAGGTTTTCCTGTCAACCGCCCTCCGCCTCCTCCCAGGCTCCTAGCAGAAAGCAGCATGGATCCTCCCCCTTTTGAGTAAGGACGCGCTGTGATTGGGCCAGTAGCCACTTTGAGTGGCAGTCGGTGGGAAATGCTCTCGCCACAACATTTTCTAGTATTCTGGCCATAATAATCATTCTGGGCGGCCCCAGCTGTTGGTACGCAGAAGCGCTTCCCGGCGCTTGATTGACAGCGCATTTTTAATTTTTACCGCGCATGCGCACCTGCGCACCACTTATGTGCAGCCCTGTATATAACCTTCATTCCATCTGTAAATCCCTATGTCGTACATATTGGTATATTAGCCCAATATTGCCGTTACGCATTTCACTTGAATCAACAGTGCAGAGCAAACTTTTGGACCTTGTGCGCTGTGTGTTATTTAAAGGACCACTTCACCACTTTTCAACCTATCTTCATATACTAGGTCTATTTTGCGCAATTTTTTTCTACTCGGTCTGTGTCTCATAGGAGGGCTGTGGGCAGTTCAGAAACAGTCTTCCAGTGACATCATCGATGGGGAATACAAGCTAATAGAAACTGCAGGCTTTCTAGTACTGAAAAGTTGCAATGCGAAAATGGAAGCCATCGTTCTCACGATAATGAAAATCTAAATATTTTTGTAAAAAAATCTTGTTTAAAAATAAATCTGACTAATGATGATGTCACTGGAAGACGGTTTCTAAACTGCCCACAGCCCTCCTATGAGACACAGACTGAGTAGAAAAAAATCGTGCCATTTTTTCATGATTATTAGTGAGGACCTATTATATAAATATAGGTTGAAAAGTGGTGAAGTGGTCCTTTAATGAAACTGAAGATTATAACGTCCTGTCTTGCTATAGCGCTATCACAAACATGTCGCCCTGTGTAGCCACAAAGATAATATGACAGCCGATTCTTTTTAAAAGACTCCTGTAGTGTGAAATACATAGCGATCTGATGACTCGCCGACAACTTTAAAACTCCTACAGTGTGTAGGGGCCATAAGAAGACCTTATCTGGCCCAAATGTTGGTTGTTTTTCATTAAAATAATGTTTGTATCGTGGCTACAAGCAAGCAGCGCGGCCTCTTTCTTCACTTAAAGCCTTATTTACACACATAGACCTACACACACATTTCTACAGCAGCATATCTCAACACTAGGTCACTAGGTAAACTGCTGAAAAGAACATCAGGTGGTGCTGCTTGTTCTATTTATGCTTGGCTAATCACAAAGATAGCAAGCGTCTATGAGCCTAATGAAAAACTAAACAGAATTATTCTCACCATGATCTGTGTTCAAAACCTGTACTTTTGGCCAGCCAAGACATTCCGCCTGTTTCTCAAACTCTGTCATTTCAGCAGCGGTGACAATTGTTCTCCTACCTGGTGAAGAGATGATATAATACGATATCATACAGTACATATATGGACATAAGCCATGTGATGATGTACATTAGAGAGATTGCAGTAAATGGCAAGAACCCTAGTCAACAAAAATTGTCACATACTGTAAGTGTAAAGAAGAAGAATTTAGAGCTCAAAAGAAACTAGTATAGTACATCAAATCTAACATCTCCCGAAACAACATACTACTGCAATATGACCATCATTGTTCGTTTAGCAATGTAATACTTCTTCCCTTCGATTGGAAATCAACCCTGAACCTGTAGTTTATGTTATGTAGTTATATATATAGTATTTTGCGTAATTTACGAGTTATCAATTGTGCCGTTGATTAATTATACAATTTCACTCGATGGAGTGTACAAGTCCAAGTGACAGTAGAAACATTAGAAACCTCTTCTATTCTGGCAAATGTCTAATATTCAACTCTACGTTGGTGATTCCTCTTTGTCTGGTTTTGTGACCATGTCCCTATTATTATATTATATTATATTATATTATATTATTACTCATGAACATGATGCTCCATGTCCATGTACCATGTACCATGTCCCTTACTCATGAACATGATGCTCCTGCTCGTCTTTTGGACAACACAGTCAGGGCAACCTGTATGTAGGTATACTTCGTTAGGATCAGTGCCATCTTGGGAAGCTGATAATGGAAATGAAAGAATGAAGTAAAGTTGAATACATTTTGAATTCCGTACATTTTGTACATTTTGAATTCCCGACTTTTACTTGTGAAGGCGTATAGTTCTACATTGCAGTATTGATACTTTTAATTAAGTAAAACATTTTTTTCCACCACTGCTGGACACTCAGTTACAGTACATGTAATGTTTGTATACTTTGTGTACATATACTGTAGCTATATACACATACATACCCTTGCTAACTGTAAGGTTCTCAGTCTCATTCATACAATATCCATACCTGTCAAGGAGAAGCAAAGGTTATAATAGCTATAATTTCAGCAGCAAATATTTAAGCACGAAAAACAAATGAAGAACCATAGCTCAATATATACCTACATTTTCATCTTTACATTGGCATTATAAGTGTTCACTGTGCCTTTGGAGGTGACGTCCATTGAAAGACTTGGCCACAAAAACAAATTCAGTAACAGTGCCTGCCAACAGCTCTCCGTAGACATAGCTATCACATACCAGGTCCCCTTTAACTGAAATAAAAAATAAATCATATCACTTTCTGAAACATCTATTATGTTTTTTATATAGCTTGAAAACACACACACACACACACACACACGTGCACACACAGATTGGGTTGAGATTCAAATGCAAATTATTGTGGGTGTGGACGCGCGGACAGGCATGTCCGTACCAGCAACACACATGAAGCATTTGATTCTGGAACTTTCTCTATCTCCTATTCTGTCTCTCCCTTCTTCTCTCCTCCTCTCCTGACTATAGTTCCTCCTGGAATCATCTGCATGAGCTTGTGTTCAATCAATGTGTTGCACAATATGTTATCAATTATATGCACAGCTCTGCGTCTAATGATATCCCCTTGATGTATACTCATGTTAACTTAATCTTTGAATGTGCTTATTGGCTACTGTATATATCTTTACCAATCGATGCATGTAGATCTATGTGCATATTTTAATGTCCAGGCCAGGGTAGGTTACACAACAGGGAAAGGGTGTGTGCATGGTTTCTATTTCTCTCATACTCAATTACAAAGGATACGTAGAAAAAGGATTGTCTCATCGCTGCTGAGGCTGAGCTAAACCAAAACCTTGCCTGTATTACCTTGTACTGAATGCATGGGTTCCATTCGCTCCCATCCAACAATTTGCTAAATGCCTCAACTGATCGTAAACTCTCTGTTAGAGCCATATTATATATTATTTTAGCCTACTTATACTTTGCACACATTATGCTGCATTTTATGCACCATCATACAATTAAGTATAAATCAGGAGGAGAGCGACTTACATCTACTTCTTTCTCCACTGGCTTGGACAGCTTCTCACAGACCATTGGAGCACTCCAGCCCACTGCGAGAAGACTCAGCACAACAGCACTAAAACACACAGCCTTCATCACGCTATTAGATATGAGATCCCTCTCTGCCGAGCTCTCTCAGGTTCTCTGGCTGTTATACTGTGTCACTGTCCAATAATATGTGCGCTTCACTGGACCATGCACCCCCAGTCATCTTGGCACATAACAACTATTTCACCATGTTGTTTACTCAAAAAACAAAGAGCTGCGTTTACACTTACCGGACCTCACGATATTCTCCTTTGCCCTTGTTTTCCAGACCCATTTGTTTGTTTTTCTAGTGAACCTTGTACCCCTAGCCTGGCTCCAGACCCTGCATCTCTAGCCGAGAGATTGAAATATCAGGTTGAGGCTCATAAGATTTTGGAGTCACAGTTTTTCAGCAGGACTTGGGGAGTAAAGCAAATGTACACAACAGGCTGAATACAGGTGTGACAAGATATAAAGATGGGGCAGACCATGAAGGGAGAGTGACATCTGCTGGATAGGAGCAGTCATGACAGTATCACCTACTCATTTTGAATGCTCAGACTCAGTAAAAGGCTCAGACTCATAACATTCAATTTACACAACATGAAGACAAATGTTTCAAAAACTATTGTTAAATATTGGGTATATCCCTAGCTCTGGTCCAGACTCAAAGTGTTAGCATGTTGTAATTAGAGAGAACTCGCCAACGCTCTGGACCAGAGCTAGGTCTATCCCTATAGATTTAACAATCCATTATTGTCTCCACCAGGCCAAAGGCATGGGGAGAGAGTATGTTTTGCACTCTGTCTGTCCGTTACCAGCTAATCTCCGCCACCGTTGGCCCGATCCATGCCAAAATTTGCACACACTCCCTGGATGCCAACGACGAACCTCTGCCCAAAATATTATTCAACGGCCTGTTATAGCGCCACCATGAGGCCGATTTGGGCAAAACACATTTCTGTAGATTACTCGTACACATTTTATCCATACATCACACAATTCGGTATACATACTCCATAGTCATGTGATCAACACGGATCTGCACCATTTCCCCTCTTCCATCTTGATTGGCTAAGATTGGCTTCCAAAGATCACATGATTGGTCCGTTTCAAACAAAATGCCACAAATCACAAACACAGTGTGCAATTTCCGTGAATTTCCTGATTTCCAAATCAGCCTCATGGTGGCGCTATAATTCCTGTTTTTAGCTATAACTGCATGATCTGTATACAACTTATATATGCGCATTCCCTAGGCCATGGGAAAACTATTGTCCCTGCATCCCTCCACATCTGCCGGTTATAGCGCCACCATGAGGCCGATTTCTGCAAAACACATTGCTTATGTTAGTCGCACAGATTTCATCCAAATCTCACGCAAATCGGTACACATGATCTCTGTAGTCATGTGATCAAGACGAGTCTGTTGTATTTCTCAGATGTTATACTGATTGGCTAACATTGCCTTCCAAAGTTTTCAGGAGTAGCCCGTTTCGTTCAAAATGCTGCACATTGTCATGTCCTGTCATTGTACATGTCCTGCTCTAGCCTGGCTAATAAGCCAGACCGAATCAGCCGTTGGCAAAAAAGAATTGCCTGCCACACGACAGTGTGATTTGAGTCTGGCTTATTAGCCAGGCTAGTCCTGCTCATCCAGAATTCTATCCTCAGAAGATGCTATGAGTGATCTGGCTCTGCATTTCCTCAACAAAATGAAGAAAATTGTTGCAAAAAACTAAATTGTGGTCGTAGTGACTACATCTGTCATTGAAAAAATTAGATTTTTTCAGCGATTCTCTTAGTTTTAAGTGTAACTGTTGTATAATTGCAATATTACACTCGAGGGGGTGGTTTAACGTAATTAATGCACTTCTGCATTGCTTTCGATACCTGCAGAATCGCAGGCGTGCATTAATGACGTTAAACCACCCCCTCTCGTGACCAGGGTATCCCAGGGGTCTGTCCTTGGCCCCCTCCCTTTTTATCCTCAATCTCTTCGCTGATAATGACTATAAGCTCACAACACACCATAACGACATATGTGCACTTTGTGTGCTGAATGTTCGTCTATTATCAAATTCCCAGAATAGGTTCCAGTGCACTTTGATCCTATGGACTAACCCTGTTCACTACCAACAATGATAGGCTACACTGTGCAAGGTTAATAGTTCTACACAAGTGAGCTAGTTGTTTCTTGGACTTTAACCCCATAAGTTATTACAGCAATAACAAATTCAATATTACATGCTTCTTTCAGTTGCCCCACAGGCACAATCCTAGACGACAGAAAGAGTTGTTGCGTGAGCCTGCCACCAATACAGTAAGGGATTGCTTTGTTTTATTGTAAAAGGGACATTACTGCAATATTAAAGTTGTGTTTTACAATATAGTCCTTTGTGGTTTGAAGCTAAACAAATCTTTTCAAATCTATACCGGCATGAATGGTAAGGTAAGGTAAAACTAAACTCCATGATCCATTGATTCCATGATTGATTTGTTTGTCAGGCAACTTTTTGAGGGGATGGTGGTAACCCCTCCAACATCTGGCTTTCCCCTGTGACATCATGTGGCAGCCAAGTCTATGGACTTTTTGTGACGTACATGTGGCAGCCAAGTCTATGGACTTATTGTGACGTACATGTGGCAGCCAAGTCTATGGACTTATTGTGACGTACATGTGGCAGCCAAGTCTATGGACTTATTGTGACGTACATGTGGCAGCCAAGTCTATGGACTTATTGCGACTGTAGGTCGCATTTACTATATGCATCTCCTGTCCGTCCGTCCGTCACCCACGCATGCCTACATATATGGTCACACCTCGCGACATCACGTCTCCATATATGGGCACGGCACCATGAAGACCCTTAGATCTCCATATGTGGTGCCTTGTGACACGTCACGCCACCATATATGGCCATCTCCATATATGAAGATCACAGCACTGACCTCATCTAACGAGAAGACTGGATCATCACCTAGATCTGGCATATATGGAGTCGGCCAGCAACTCTACATTATATCGAGATATAAGGGTTTGATGTTTGAGGTCATATGTAGACTACATATGACCTCAAACCCTCATATCTCCATATATGGAGCTTACCTGTTCTGACATTCCATATGTTGATTCTCCCCCACCTGCCCTTCCTGTTCTGACATTCCGTATGGACAGGTGGGCAGGTGTTTCAACCCCTGGCCCCTTTAAGTACTAAACAGTTTTTGTAATGGTGGCCACTAATTTGCATATTTAGGAGTAACCTAATTACAGGAATTGTACATCAGATCATAATATACATTTCTATATTAGATCTGCTAGGCTCTAACCTCCTTTAGGCAATTTTTCTAAATTTCCACCTGACTACTATGGGTTAGCCTGACCTAAGCAGAGACATTTCTGGCCTAGATGGGAGGGTCGCGCCTCAGAAAAGCGCGCACCCTGATTGGATCTCATCAATCTGTCCGTCACCCCCGGCCCCTCCTCTCCCCCCTAGTGCAGCGCTACGTCACATCATTTAGAGCGACGCCCACCCGGAAGGGTTGACTCCCACTTTTAGACTGGTTCAGCCCACGGCTTTTTCCAGGCTTTCATCTTTCGCGCAGACGAAATGAAAGCCTGGGTATCGAGGCTAACTATGGGTTGCCTTTCCTGTAGCCTGGCTAAAGCCAGACGCGAATCAGCTGTTGCCAAAAAAAAACTTGCCTGCTGGCGGATTACACACAGTGTGATTTGTGGATGGACTTGAGTCTGTTTTATTTAGCCAGGCTATAAAGCCTGATGACGCGAGGTTAGCCACACTCAGAACTCACTCGGAGTAATCTAGTAAGAGAGTTTGGACACTAGCATTGACTCCCATTGTAACAATGGAATGCGGAAGTGCTCATCCTATCTCAATCATGGGATAGTTCCAATTTTTGGAACTAAATGGGCACCTACGCTTTGCGGCGAGATCAAAGCGTGTCGCCACTCTCACTATTCCACTCGGTCAGTGAATTGAGTTTATTGTTGAATTCATTTGACGGGACTGGGTCTGGGGACTCGTTTGTAGGAATACGAGACTGCTCGTAGCCTACTTTTACACTACAGTAAGTAGGCCGCCACCTAAAGTAATAGGTATAAAACAATTGCGTTCAGGCGAAAAAGGGCAGTTTCGTGTTACAGTTAGATTGATTAATGATAAGTGGAATTGAGTAGGCCTACCTACAGACTGGTGCTACTATGTGGGCTACACGATAGCCCCTTTCGGGACTCGAGGGTTCCAAAAGGGGCTAGGCTGCACGATAGATAACGGAATTAATAAAGGAACACAGACGTCCCACTGACTCCCACACTTAGAGTATAAGCTCCCAAACCATTACCAATAACTGCGTAACACTTGTTTTTGCTACAGATATGAATTATACAGTGCTGGCGAGTTCGGAAACGTCATGAAAAAAACCCCAAAACATTTTACTATTGAAAACTACCCACTGAAAACTACCCAAACTCAGTGTGAAGTGAAGGGCACTCTCATTATCATACATCATCATAAATCATCTCATTCTGGCCAATCACAATTTGCGTCCTCACTTCACTTCACTTTTCTGCCCTCACTTTTATCTTCAATATGTACTTTCCTCAGCCAATCAAATCACCACTGTGGAGTGATCAGCCATGCAATCACAAGCCAATATTTGTGTTCACACAAACCCGGAAAAGCTGGGCATACATAGAAATAATACAGAAATGTATAGAACATACACACCTAATGCACACAAATATAACGGAATAAATAATACATCTTTATGTATCTTGGAATGGCGTGCCCTAATGATGCACCACATAGGTCTACCATACAGTCTACCATAACATTCACTTTGTATTGTTATTATTAACCTAACCCTAACCCTTTTATTCATATTGTCCTTGTCTTTCTCCCCTCTCCCTTGTAGACCGAAATCTATGTAAATTTGGACAAGCGTATATAAGCTTGAGAGAGAGAAAGAGAGGGCCTATTTGACCCATGCTTTAACCCTGGCAATGCTGGGTACCACCTCAACAACTGTTGAGGGGGGGAAAGAGTAGCCTGTTGTTTCACCCACACAGCCATGTCAATGCTGAGTAGCGTATCGGAACATTGACACATTTTTTCTTTCTAAAGAACTAGAGGTTCTCTCCCCTCTCTCTCTCTCTCCCTCCCCTTCCTCTACCCTGCCCTTTGGTTATCTCCACTCTCCCTCTCTCACTCCCTCCCCTCTCTCCTGCCTCCCTTCTCTCCCCCTCCCCTCTGAGTCTCTACCTCTCCGCACTATCCCTCCTTCTACCTCCCACTCTCTCTCCCCTCTATGCCCCTCTCCGCCCCCTCTTTCTACCCCTTCTCTCTCCCCATACCTCACTTATATTGACTCGTGTGGCACAGACGTTATGCAAAGCACACCCATATATTGAGATCCCTGACGTCAGCGCAAATTGGTACATATCTAATGTTCACATACGTATAACTCAACACTGAACTCGGGAGGACAAAAGAAAACATGCATAAATGCAAATGAACATTTACCACCGTTCATTTCATGACCTCGTCTTTTCTCCTATATAGACATGCAGCTGGTGATCCGTCGGTACCGCGGTTCCTCCGACGAGGACGCCGTTCGGACCCTCTTCAGCCACGGCATCCTGGAGCACATCAACCCATGCTTTTACAACGCCATGACCAGCCCTCTCTACCTCGCCATCAGTCTCGGCATCTGTTCTGCCGGCTACCTCCTCCTGGGCTCCGCGCCATGGGCCCTGCTGTTAGCCGGAGGCTGGGTGGGGTTCGTCTACCACTGCTGCTACAGGTTATACAGCGACTACGTCAGGTCGAGGCTCCGCACGGACATGCTGGACATCCCCGCCAGCTATCTCACTCGGCCCGACGACTGCTTCTGGGTGGCGGAGGCCGAGGTCGACGGCGGCGGGAGAGCGCCTCGGCTCGTCGGCATAGTGGCCGTGGTGGCCAAACGGAGCGGGACGACGGAGGAGGAGGAGGTGTGCGGCGAGCTATTCAGGATGATCATCTCTCCGTCCTGCCGGCGAAGCGGCCTGGGGTCTCGGATGACCCAGACGGTGATTGACTTTTGCAAAGAGCGCGGCTTCGCCCGCGTGACGCTGGAGACCAGCTCCACACAGGCCGCCGCGGTGGCTCTGTACAGGAAGATGGGGTTCCACCATACGCTCTCGCACACCACCGGAGAGTCTCCCGGGTGGGTGGTGAAGGTGTCTAGGGTCACCATCCTCAAAATGGAAAAGCGCATACAGGACTAAAAAACACACCTGTGTGAACTGAGTGGTGCAATTCAACATCCCCCCCCCCCCCCCCCCACCACCTCTCTCTCTCGCTCTCTCTCTCTCTCTCTCTCATTAGCAGGCAACAGAGCAGCACTACCCATCTCTCTGTTTCTGGCGCCCCCTACTGCTACTAATAAGTCATATACTCGTGCTCAGATACACAGGCATACGCACGCACGGACATTGCTGGTTGTAGGAGTGGTTGCACCACTCCAAAAAAATAATAATCAAACAAACAATTTGATTTGTAGCCTATATGCTACAGCAAAATGGTGATCATGAAATAATAAATGAACAATATTCCTCTATCAAGGGGGAAATTCAAGCTGGACCTCAACTTCCAATATTTAATAATAGGCCTATAGAGATTGTGTACATTTCCTTTTTGAGCCATGTCCTTTTTGAGGGGGCTGGGGCTATAGCGCCCCTCAAAAAGTCCACACTGATTTAGTAAAAAGCTCCCAATCAAGCTTATCAAGGCTTTATTATAGATTAACGCAAGGTTTTCATTCTGAAGAATATTTTATATTGCCTAATCCACAGTTTTATTGTTATATTAGGGGAAATATATATATATATTTTTTTTTCTCATTTATATATTTTTTACATAAATAGATTGTTATTATTAATTATTATTGTCATTATTAATCAATTTTGTTGTTCATTAAAAATACACTAAATCATGTAATAAAAACACTTGCACCATATGTGTATCTTGTTCTTCGCAACCCCCCCTCCACACTTTTCCAACATCTTTATTTGCATTCACATTTAACAAGACATTCTTAAACACAAACAATAGTAGAAAACTTGGAAAGTGCTTCAGGTCAGATACAGATCATGGGTACAGGGAGCATCGTCTTCTCCATATGGCGACTGCCAATTTTTGACACTGAATAGAATTTTGCCAATGCCTTGGGCATGCCCGCAATCTGCAGGCCCCTCACAACTGATTCATGGACATTGCCGAGGCTTCCAAATATGAACACAAATGCCGTGTGAAGTGCTTATACATTTTGACAGATGATGAAACATTTGAACTTATGTCCTTAGCTAATAGGTCAACAATGCTGTTGTGTCTAGCAATGTACATTCCTATTATACATAGCAGCTATTAAGAATATGTGACAGTGTTACTGTGTTTCTGTTTCTGGAGTGTGGTCAAGGTGCAGACAATGAGGAGGAAACGTGTTAGGGTACCACAGAGAGAGATTGAGTCTGGTTGGAAGGACCTGTAATCTGGCTTTGACTGTAAAGGTGACTATATCCTCATCAAATGCATAATTCTTGAATATTGTATGAGATACAGTGTGGTCTGCATTGGGAAGGCAAGCTAGCTTCGCCTGTAGTTTAAACCAGTCCAGTGTTGTTGTTTTTGTTGTTGTAACATTACAAGGTACCTCCGTGCATTGACTGGTGATACTGTATATGGTGTTTGTTCTGTATCAATAACAGTACCCCTTAGTGAGATCAAACAGTTGGTAATAATGTCCTCAGAAACTGCTACAGCCCAGCAAGCCAAATGGCGTCATGATGACGTCCTCCGGTGACTCCGGTGACGTTCAGGACTATAGGCCAGATCACAGCCCATATGGGGATGATCTTTACGTCATTTCCAGGACGTCTTCAGCAGTTGAAATAATATAGCATATTCTGGGCCAGTTCTGACTAGTTATGATATGACTTAAGTTGATTTGGCCTCGATTGGACGATCTCTCTGATTCATCCAGGGACGTCCGTCTTAGTGGTCAGAATTTATGTTGGTTGGAGGCCTGGGCCGTGGCTCAGCGATCCAGGCTCCTTGGCTGGTAATCCAGTCTGGCAGTGTGCCGCGGGCTCGACCCCCATTTCCTGTCAGTCTGCTGTCTGTCCCTCCATAAAAAATATTAAAAAAATGCGAAAGCCTCAAAACAAAACATTAACAAAAATTAAAAGAAAATATACGTTGGTTGAAATCAGGTGATATACTGGGCCAGATCTGACTAGTCTAAGGTTTGCTTGATTTGGCCCCAATAGAGACGTCATTAACCCATTTTAGGCGGGAACCCGTTTTGGTGTTGGCATCATGTCGTGCTTTAGCTATTGAAAAATATCAAACCTACAAGCTCGTAGCGTGCCACCGAGTGGCGCGCTACGAGCTTGTAGGTCTGCTATTTTGGAAAAATCGAAGATTTTTAGAATCTGATATCAGGTCAGAATGAAAACTGTCAGGATGTAGAAGACATTTTTAGAATCTGATCTCAGGTCAGAATGGGTTCATTTGTCCAGGTCCTGACCGTGTTTGCTGGGAGGTCATTGAGGTCAGGCCCAAACACATTGTTAGGAGCAGCTTTCCATGCATTGCTCTCTTCCTCATACATTAACGATGGCCGTTACAACGGGTGTGTGTGTGTGTGTGTGTGTGTGTGTGTGTTTTAGATGTTAAATTGTTAATACATCTAAAACAAGTTAGTTTAGGTTGAATAACTGCCTCCAACCTTTGCATGCTGTGTCAGAAGCTGTCGCACCTCGGGCACACACACAAACACAAACACACACACACACACACACACACACACACACACACACACACACACACACACACACACACACACACACACACACACACACACACACACACACACACACAGTAACAGTACAGTAACAGCTAGCACAGCTTCGCATGTGGACATGACGTCCAGACTAGTGGCACTTCTTCTTGGTGGCAGGCTGTCTGTGTTGGCTTTGTTGTTTGCAGCAGCAGAAAAAGGTATGAAACACTATGCATAGTAGTTACACAAACAGTACACATAAACAAACAGTTCACATAGCAGATACCAAAGTACAAAGGTGCACATAACCATTAAAGTGCAGGCGTTAAAGTGCTATGCGATAGGTCATAGAAAGTGCGTGTGCATAGACATTAGGCACGAGACCAATACAGTAAAAAGTTATAAGGTTATTTCCTTGATCTACCCACACCAGCATTTAGTGTGCAAATAGAGACAGGGACAAAGGAATGTTTGTGCCTGTTTTTTGTGGCACAGGAGGCTCGCAAGCGAAGGCCGGATGGGAGAAGGATGTACTCTCCGTGTAGTGGGTGAGCAGCATCAGCTCGGATACACCTGTTTCTTAAAGATCTGGTCTAGGCTGTTCATTTGTGAGCCTATTATTTTAGAGGCCACTTTTACAATTTTCCCTAGGGAATTCTTGTCTCTGATGCAGAGATTACCATACCAACAGATAATCGAGAAATAAATGACGGACTGTAGGCACTGTAAAATAGTTTCATCAGAGTCTTGTCGACATTGAACTTAGCCAATTTCCTTAGACAGTAGAGGCATCGTTGACCTTTTTTATACATCACATCAGTATCTAGGTCGAATTTCAGCTTGTCATCAATAATTGTGCCTAGATATTTGTAGCTGGGTACAATATCTACAGTCTGTCCATTGACAACACTCTTCTGGGGGGATTCTGGGGAACGTCTAAAATCTATACATAGCTCTTTTGTTTTAGAGACATAAGCTGCAAGAAGACATTGTCACACCAGGATAGAAAGTCGTCTACCACTTGCCCGTGACCGAGTCGTCAGCGTACTTAATGATGAATCTGTTGTGGAAATGGCTAACACAATCGTTGGTATAAAGAATGTAAAGAAAGGATGATAAAAAAACAACCCTGGGGCGAGCCAGTAGAAGATGTCAGGAAGCTAGACAGTATCTCGTTAACCCTTACACGTTGAAATCTGTTACAATTTACAATTTACAATTTAGGCATTTAGCAGACACTCTTAATCCAGAGCGACTTACATTAAGCAGGAACAAAAAAGCATGGGAGTACATCACATAAAAGCATTTATCATGAAACATGCGTAAGCTAAGAAAGTAACAGTGGAATATCTATATTATGAGACTATACATATAAACTATATATCTATACTACTATGCTATACATATGTACTATGGCGTGCTATGACTATATACAATGCAATTATAGTGCTGTCTACATAACATGCTATAAGTATATCAAATGCTATCTAAGTCTACCGAAATGCTATCTAAGGGGGTAGGATAAGTGCTATGGGCCATGATGGAGTCTGAAAAGGTGGGTTTTCAGACTACGGCGGAAGATTGGGAGTGATGCTGCAGTTCTGACTGCAATGGGAAGTGCATTCCACAGTTTTGGAGCCAGAAGGGAGAAGAGTTTGGGACGTGTGGAGCGTTTTCCCGGCGTTTTTAGTGAGGGTACTTCCAGCTTCCCTGCGTTGGCTGATCTGAGTGCGCGGGAGGGTTTGTAGGGTTCAATCATACTTGCAAGATATGGGGGAGCCATACCTTTGGTTGCTTTGAATGCCAGCATCAGAGTTTTGTATTCTGTGCGGGCAGCGACCGGGAGCCAGTGGAGGGAGCGGAGCAGGGGGGAGACATGTGAGAATTTTGGCTGGTTGAAGACAGAGCGAGCTGCGGCATTTTGGATCAGCTGGAGAGGCTTAATTTAGTTAAGAAGTCAAGAATCCAGCCCGCCAGACAAGGATCAACACCAAAGGAGTTAACCAGTTTATCAACCAAGACATGGGACTGTATGGTATTAAATGCTGAGGAAAAATCAATAAAGATCAGCCTGGCATGGGTGTTACTACCTAGGTGTTTGTGATATGAAAGCCTGATTGTTCAAAATTGGTCATTTGTGGGGATAGAAAACACATTATGGGAGCCCCAAAAACACAAAATAAATTGAAAAAGTTGAATTTTATGTTATAAGTCCTGTGTGTGCTATGAAATGTGGATGCAGTAATGGAGTAGGCCTATTGGTCTTTTTGTTTCATTTATGAATTAAAACACAAAAAGTAAAGGGCCGACCACATAAAACAATCAATTCTATAATTCACATTGGCGCCTGCTTTAAACCCATTGCTAGAATTACTTAAACCATTACGAGGGAGAACATTCAAGAGGCAAAACTAGCACATTTAGTTTCAGAAGCCATCCTCACATGCGGTTATTTTACCCAATTTATGCTGCCTTCGGAGAATTAATCCTGTGCCAACAGGAGACACAGACAGAGCTTTGTTTATTCCATAGGTAGTCCTAGTATGAACTCTATTGAAAACATGACGAAAATGAAACATGAATTCTCATTAGTGACCTTACCAGTACAACATCAATAGCTGTTCATGGGCAGCAACTTATCTACTGTTTTTATAAATAAATGCTGGGAAATTTTGAGAATGTAATTATTGCATATGAAATAGGATTAATTTCAAGTCATTGCTAAGTCGTGCCATAGACCCTTTTGTCACTGTTACTCTGCAGATGCGCTATTCCCCTGGTTCGTGGCGTTACATTATATTTTGTGTTAAAATCTTAGATTGCCTCATATAAGGGCTGTTTTAATAAAATTAAAATAAACAAATCACCCCAGAAATTGTACTCGTATGGATATGAAGCATCGACTGAAGGTGGAAATGTACAAATATACCCACACATAACACAATAAATGCTTGAAACGAGTCAAACAACCCAAAGACTATACATTTCCACGCTGCTGCCCGTCACACAATATATCATGTCCAATTTCCCATCGATTGTTGTCTTGACGGAACATGACGTATTTTTCTAGCGACACTGATTTGAATTTGAATGTATATACGATGCAGAGCCACCCCCTGACAGAAAGTCCTGGATGATTTGTTTATTTTTGGAAAACAGTTCTTATATGAGGCAATCTAAGATTCCCCTGTGGGGATTTTGACTCAACAAATAACCCCACGAACCAGCGTAATAGCGCCCTCTAGCAGCATTGACGTCAGACTTCAGTCTGTGGGCATTTTCTCAATGCCAAGCAAACTGTAAATCACATTGCGTTCATATTCAACGTAAGCCATTTTTCACTATTAACTTTTAACTTGATGTCCCTATTTTGAGCATATCATAATACTGTAGGGGAACAATACCCATGCATAAGACACATGAGCTTGCAGCTTGCAATATTTTTGGTGCAACACTGTTGTACGACAAAGTATAAAATAGGTTTTATACACCCAAAGGGGCGTACAAGGCTTCAACCCTGTAGCCTACGTCATTGACCAGGGTCATGCAGTTGTCTATACCTTCATATGTCCAAAGGTGTTACGTTTCAGGATTAAAATTCAAGAATAATGACACGTTTTGAGCTTGATATTTGTGCTCCTTTTGTGTGACACTGCAGTATGACAAAGTAGTGCATTAATGTACGAAAAGGGATGTAAATATATAAATATAATAAGAGGTTTATGCCCGACGGCAGGAAACAATTTGCTATTTTCAGTGAATGTTTGCCTATTGTTGAGATGCTATAGGGATCATGTGATTGAATGTGTTTTAGTTTAGAGATGCTATAGGGATCATGTGATTGAATGTGTTATAGTTTAGAGATGCTATAGGGATCATGTGATTGAATGTGTTATAGTTTAGAGATGCTATAGGGATCATGTGGTTGAATGTGTTATAGTTTAGAGATGCTATAGGGATCATGTGGTTGAATGTGTTATAGTTTAGAGATGCTATAGGGATCATGTGGTTGAATGTGTTATAGTTTAGAGATGCTATAGGGATCATGTGATTGAATGTGTTATAGTTTAGAGATGCTATAGGGATCATGTGGTTGAATGTGTTATAGTTTAGAGATGCTATAGGGATCATGTGGTTGAATGTGTTTCTCTTCTAGAGTTTTCTCCCAGCATGCAGTGTGCCTGTACTGTACAGGGGAGTGCTGAGGGGATGTTTGCAGGGCATGCAGGTCTATCAGGCAGTGCGCACACACAATATCCTCCCAATCCTCACAGGAAGTTGCCTTTGAAAGCCTGGTGTGTCTGACCGCTGGCATCACTACACACACATGGAGAACCAGAATCAAACTTGCAGGCGCACACACGAGCACACGCATGCACGCACACACACACACACACACACACACACACACACACACACACACACACACACACACACACACACACACACACACACACACACACACACACACACACACACAGCTTTTTGCACAGCATACAGCGCGAAATCATTTGGTAGGCCTAGTCATTGCGTAACACATCCCTGAGGCATTCAGTATGCTTGTGTGTGTGTGTGTGTGTGTGTGTGTGTGTGTGTGTGTTTCGCATGTTGTGCTGCAAAAACCTAAACCATTGCTAGATGATGCAAGTCACTGCTCCTGTAGAGTCCTCCTTGTCAGAGTGAATTATATGCACTCTTGCCCTGCATGTGTTTTTGCACTTTGGTACAGGTACATGAGCTGAATTTAATTCAGTTTGCCATCCCTACATAAACCTTCTCGTTTGCAGTGTCTGCCGTTTTGTTTGAGTCAACTTTTAATGTTATTCTAGGAACCCTAAACCACGAGTTGAATAAAGGAGCTGGTTTTGTTTTGAGAGAGGAGGCAAAATGGAGTAATATGTTTAATTGGACTGTTTAACCTCCAAGGTCCTCCATGCTAGACGGACAGATTCTCAGTGGAATGATGATGAAGGCTGCATACTTCATTGGTGAGTGCCTGCGACTCATGTGCCAACAGTGTATGCACTCTCTCTTGTCTCTTGTCTGATTACTGGCTTGTGTACAAAGCCTTCAGTTAGACACAGGGGTAAACATTTGCAGCGTATATAAATGCACCATTTACCAGCGTCACAAAGATTTATATTCTTTCTGAAAACATTGTTAAGCTCTTTGTGTTGCTCAGCGACTGCCTCTTCATATTTGAATAGCTTTGCGTCTGCTTACTTTGACCCTGAAAACTTTTGTCCGTCAGGAAAAACAATATCTTATGAGAGAGAACTCTCAAATGACTGACTGCTATATTTATTCGAGCGGCGGCACTTTTGTATTTCCTTCGCCCCTTTACACCCCCCCACACCTCCCCTTTCTCTCTACATTTATCAACTGAGAAATCTGGGCAAAGTGATATGGTAAAATGTCACCAGAAGTATATACAGTATGAGCAGATCATAAACATCCTGTAACTGCAATCCTTTTCACAGGTTGCCGTTTCATTCTTCTTCTTCTCTATGAATTCCTTTGAAAGACTCAAACAGGATTCAATTTCCCCAGTTTCTTCAAGTTAACTTGGTAGTAAATGTGTCTTTGGGGACTTGCAGCAAACCACTCACATGAAGGTATGTACTTTGAAATATCTCTTGTTGCTAAATGAAGCCCAACACACACCGTCTGTGAAGCGAGTGCGCAGCGACGCGGCACAGGCATTGCCGCGCGGCAACGCCTGGAAAATAGAACAGTGGCGTATCGGAGCGTCAGGCGAGGCGTGAACGCGCGCCAGCGAGTGTCGGACGCCGCCGGTGTGGGATAGGTTCATTGAAAATAACATAGGTGGCTGTTTTGACGTGCGGCGTTCGCAGACGGTGTGTGTTGGGCTTAAGACTCCTCATTACTGACTGTTTTGTTTATGTCTTCGTATAGCTGCACGCCAATCACCTTCAGTAAGAGAGATATTAGGAGTAGCCTATTGTTGAATCAGAAGAAGATGAATTGTTATTGTATTGCCGTTGGTTGCTATGCTTACTTTCCTGTTATAAGCAATAACAAGGGCCCTCTATTGCCAACTTGGATCGTGACAAGTTATGACAAAAAACACAATTATTTGGGCCGAATTGTGTTGTGTTTGTTGTCCTGAGTTGTCACGATCCGAGTTGGCTTTGAACGAGGCTTACAGGTAAATACTTTATGAAACGTCTATGTGAAAAAGGAATTGGACATGGTCTTCCGGGCCACTCGTCCACACTAAACATTTAGACATAAGACATAAGACATTACATGAAGACATTATAAAAGGACATTTGAATACAATTAAAATGAAGGAGAAACCGATTTTTGTTTTGTCTTTCCACTAACACAGGTCGACAGTTTCAATGGATGAGCAAGCGCACGACTCTCCATATGCCATTTATCTTGGGCCAAGCAGGTGATGGACAGAATACTGTACCATTTGTTTACAAATTTAGACATTTTAGCAGGTGAGATTCCGAGTAGGTATGAATCCTAGTCAACATGGTCACAAAAGCAGAGAGAACAATGTAATTCCGTGAATGAACTAGAACAATTAACCTAGCATCTGTCAAGACTCCAAACAACATGCTATCTCTCAATCTGTTCTTTTCACACATTTTTAAATTTCTTATTATTATTATCCCACAATTTTGTAACCCATTTTTTCACCCAGTGTCAATTATCGAATGTAATCCTTGGCGCTACACTTCCTCTGCCAACCTGGGCATGCTTCCTTCTATGCATAGGTTTTATTTATTTGCACATGAAAAAGATTAATAACAGGAAAAATAAATTCATGCACATTAATATTGTGCAGGAGAAGTTTAAAGCCAAAAGGCTTATCGAGAACTTTCCCTAATTTGATGAATCAAGACATTAAATATAAACAAAACAATACCAGTAATGCATGCAAATAGATACAATACAAAATTATATGCAGTACATACATACAATATGCATAAGTTATATATATATATATATATTACAAACAATATTTTATATTACACTCATAATAACAACCCAACTGCAGATCTACTCACAACTGTAACTGCATGTGAATTAAACTACTACGTTTTGGATAAGAGTATTTGTTTGCCGTTTTTGATCTGCATTTGCAGGATCTGCATCTGCAGTATTTGATCTGCAACTCTGACCTATTAATAGGCCTTTAGAAGGAGAGTCACACAGCAGCTCAGTAGTGTACATTGTCTGTAACTCTCACAACTTATATAATGTCCTAGCCATTCATGTCCTGTATAGTCATTACTGTATTCTGCATTACATTTGTGTGTGTTCCTTGAAATCGTAATATACAATGCTTTACCAATGCCACGCTGCATATAGAGAACTACTTGCGGTATAGATAACTACTTGGAAAAGAGGGTTGTCCACACCAAGAACAATAACTACAACAATAACTAAATTAGATTAGATTAGAGTCCACACCATGCACAACGTTGGTTAACAATATCGTTATTTGTAAGGATCACTTTGAGACCGGTTTGATGGGAGATATCGCTGACAGCTAATCGAAATCCATCCGAATTGACGGTGCATCATGTTCCACACATCATTCACACTCAACATGTTAACAGAATCATTCATCAGAGTGCATGCTCACACCATTATCATTGTATTGGTGAGCATGGCCCTTGAATGACGAATCCCTAATTCCCTTCAGCCTTCACCACAACACAGCAGGTCACAAGCCACACTTTGGTCAGAGAGACACAGGCATATGGAATACTCACATTTGAACAGCCACTGCGTGTAAATACTGTACTGTTACATTTCAACATTGATTTCACTCTAAGCATCAAGTTATTATTATTATTATTATGAGTTGCAGCAACTCATGGTGTCTGTTTTACTTTATTTAACCTGAAATTGGCATGCTATTTATAAAAACAAAACATCTCTACTTTATTGAAATGTAAATTTCATAAACTCTGAGAAAGTCATTTTGAGAAGACCATTTAAATGTTCTGATAATATTTTGTTCCGTATAGAAAAGTTAATTTAAACATTTATATTCATTATACCTGCAAGGGCTGTAGCTGTCATCAAGATTAAAAGCTGCCTTCAGAATTAAAAGTTCATTTATAAATAACTACATAAGTTAAGAAGTTCATAATGTTTTTTGTTTAATGTCAATTTCATGTTTCTTTGTGTTTCTACTTTGTTTTCAATGTGTTTTTGAGGTGATTTATGTTGATTGATTGACTAAGGTCACTTTACCTCTGAGCAGCTGAAGCCTGATTCTGCTGATTGAGCAAGGGTGATTTCACTGGTAATTAGCAGAGCAGGGCAGACAGTTCATTCAGAGAGAGAGCTTCAGCGTGCAACAGCTAAAGTGCATTGCTGCTGCCACAGAGTCAATTGTACTGATACTGACAAGATTTCCCCCGTTTATTTCCCCCAAAGTGGATGTGGCCAATGAGGTATATATGTTACTTTTGTGTTTGTTTATTGTAACCTGTGTTGTTTATCATTATTGTTCTCTATGAGAATATTGTACTGAATGTATATTGTCTTATGTTTTTTATTCAGTTCTCACGGCATTTAGCAGCCAAATAAATGTCTGTACAACAAAAAGAACGCCTTGTGACGTATCTACCCACGGAGGGCGCTACAAGGGCTCTTTTTTCATCATAGCTAGATGATTGCAAAACCTTGAAATGACTTAAAACAGATGCCATGGTAACAAGGTGATTATTAATCAGTTTGCCTGAAGTGGATCACAAATTGTAATGTGACTTTTCACAAAACATTCACAGTATAGAGCGTCGCAGTCCCGCCCCCTTTCAGAACGACGAGTGGCCCAGGAAATGATTCTCCATTCATTTTCTCCATGCTTTTCAAAAAGTATTTATTTAAAGACGGTTACACCGTGGACAAAGCCAACTCGGATCGTGACAAATCATGACAACAATTACAATGTTTTGGCCGATCAAATAATTAGTAAGAAGAAAAACAAAACAAATAGTGTTGTATCCTGCCTTTATTTTCTTCTTTCAAATTATTTGATCGGCACAAAATATTGTGTTTGTTGTCATGATTTGTCACGATCCGAGTTGGCTTTGTCCGCAGCGTAAACGTCTTTATATAAATACTTTTTGAAAAGCCTATGGAGAAAATGAATGGAGAATAATTTCCTGGGCCACTCATCGTTCTGAAAGGGGGCGGGACTGGAACGCTCTATAGAGCACACTTTAGAAAAACTCACTGTAATCCACCCACCCACTCAAACGTGTATGTATGCGTGCATGCACACACACACACACACACACACACGCACGCACGCACGCACGCACGCACGTGCAGAAAGGCCCAGGCATCCAGGTGCGCACACCACAAATCAAAAATGAAGGAATTAAAACACGTCAATCAACGCCAACTGGCAGCTCCCTTCTAACCCGAGTAGTAGCCTAGTAGTATTATAATAATTTTCACCAAAGACGCTTTATACAGTAGCTCCCATAAACAGAAGAGAGGGGAGAGAGAAAGAAAAAAAAGCAGCAAATGTCGGGGAGAGGTGACCAAATTTGAGGCTATTCTCTTCTATTCTGTCCACTCCCCCTCCCTGCCTCACTCACCACATATCCTTTCAGCCCCATTCTCCCGTGCCCAGGTCGTCTGACATAAGCAATCACGGCCCATTGAAAATGCCCGTCTCACCAGAAAATGGCAGTATATGTAGAAATCTATAAAAGGTTTTAATGTCAGGGGCCCCGTGATTGCCCAGGCTTTTATCAGTCATTCACTGAATCATGGCGTCAGACACTCTTCCTGACAGGAAAAAGACAGGAGGAGTGCATCATGGGTAATGGCAGGGCTGTGCTGCAGGTGGATGGCCCATACCTTATCAATACTAATTGTATCTGCTTGACAGAGATAATTTTCCTCAGTGCCATCATTTGCCCCAATGTTCCTGTCGAGAGAGGGGGGTGGTGGGTGGCTTCAGAAAGAGAGGCATGGGTATAAATACAGGGTATTGTTTCAGAAAATAAAGGACACAATTACAGAATTGAACGATAGGCCTATTAAAGGATTTATTTTCCTTGAAACTAACACTTTTAAGCAGTCAACAAAGAAAGCTACTTTAGCTGAAAGCAACTCAAGGATCTGAAGATGAAAGAAATCAATAACGTGCATTTTGCTAATTTCCAGGATAGGAAATTAAGGAAGGATTTTTATTTATTAAAGAATAACATTGTGCACTCATCCATAGAATCGAGCCCATCATCCATCCATCAGGATGTTTTCATGCATAAAACTTGATTTAGGAAATTCATTTCAGCATGTTTACAGTAGCTATTTGGCCATGTTCATAGCAGAGATGATCAAAGGCAGCACGCAGCCTGTGCCTCAGACATTTAAAGCCAGAAATTATTTACCTAGCCAAATGAAACACCTCCTGGTGAGCCATGCCGGTGCATTTTAATGAGTAGCTTGGGAATCAAACAATCATGCACGGAGACATATTGAGGGTGCAGGGTTACGTGGCAATAGTTTGCCAAACGGAACAACCATGTCATTTTGATGAGTGCACTCAATCAGGGGCCTGTTTCACGAAACTTGGATTAACTAATCCAGGATTTAGGCCAAAGCCAGGCTTTTTAAAACCTGATCTTTACAGCCTGGTTTATTCCGTTCCACTAAAGCCAAGCGAGGCTCAGAATTGGCGGATTTGGCGAGCCGGGATCAGCAAGCCAGCTGGCTTAATAGAAAGTCTGGCTTTTTGTCTCTAGACCCATTATGTGGATCACAGATTTACTGATCCTTCTTCTTCATGGGGTATTAAGGCAGTTTGCATCCTTAATAGTTGCATTACAGCCCCCTTCTGTATATCTCATTATCTTTACTAATCTATTCAAGACTTACTGATACAAGGACTTAAGCTTCTAAAATAAATACTGCTGCTGTAATTAAAGAGAGAACATACTCTCAATAGTGGATAGACTGAATGATTAACTACCCCAAAAATATAGTTTACATTTTACCACTACTATTAACTTAAAACAGAATTCTTAATATTGTAAGCATAATGATATTGTCGCATTGTGATATTTGGCCATAACTCCCTCCTCTGAGGGAGCTACCTTTGGGGAAGGGGGTTGTTGTCCAGACAGGGGCCAGACTGGTGAGGGTCATGGGTTCATGTAGCATGCCAAAGTTTGTGCTGTTGAGAATGCATTGGGCGTTTAAGTTAAATAACTCAGAAACTACAAAACATTTCAATGTAAAAAGTTCCAGCATGTGTCTCCACAGAAAGCTGAATTTTACAAAGTGTGAATGGAGTTTCTAGGTGAAAGTGATTTTTTGAAGTGCCCACTATCTGCCTATAAATGTCTCAAATTTGAAAGCACTATATTTCTAAAACTATGAAACATTTCAAAGATTCCTTTTCAGGCACACATGTCCACCGTAGGATGAACCTAAATAGGTTTGAATGGGGTTTCTAGGTGTAAGTATGTAGGACTAGTAGTGGGTGAAACGTTACAATGGTAATATGTTGTAAAACAATGAGTAATGGTAATATTTTGTGGTTTTCACTTTTACAAAAATAAATAATAATAATATAATATAATATAATAATTCTTCTTAACCGTGCACTTGCACGACAGCAAACCTATTCATGGGGTACATTCACCAAAAGCAGCTGATCTACAAACTCACAAGCTGTCATGATGTTGTGCAGCATATATATTTTGGTTATTTGATTTTATATAGTGCTTAAATTAGTCCTTTAATGCAGACCGATACAAATAAGGCAACATAAACCCATAATAATTGAATAAATCTGGAAAACATCATTGGTTTGTGATCAGTTTGACTGCTTAATGAACAGTAAAGACATCAGGATTAGGTTAAACCTGGCTGTTAGCCTGGTCCGGAGCTGATCCAGGATATATTAAGCCAGGATATGTGTTAAAGCCCGGCTTAATCTCTAATCCAAGTTTCGTGGAACGGGCCCCAGGTCTCCACAGCAGATGAAAAATAAGCTTAATTGCTTTGGCCATTCTTACACAGGAAAATCCTCAGTGTTAATTTAACTCTGAGTGCGTGCAAAAAATGGAACCAAATGGCTGTAAGAGTCCATTATTAAAACAGATGATTTTACATGGATGAGAATAGAAGTCTTGTGAAAGGAAAGGAAAGGTACTATGTTTACCCAGGGTAACTGGACTAAGCTCAAGAACTTGCTGTCAGACTTTTGAGGAAAAGCGGTGGCAATTTCCGCAGGACTTACTTCTGTTTGTCGTGGATTTCAAACATCCATAAACTCGATTGCTAATGTACGTGGCACTTTTGATTACCGCCCGTGGCAGCATAGAACGTGGCATCTGTTCACTCCAAGGACAAGGTGTAGTGAACCACCTCCTATATGCACAGAGGATCAAGGCTAACAATCTGCCATCAGATGGGGGAACTATAGAAAAAAAAACACATTTCATTTTGTTCCTGTTAAAGTCAAATATGTGAATATTTACAGTATCAAGGTCAAATATTAAACACAGTATTTAGTAAATCCAAGGTCACTGTAAAAAGTACACACAGTTTGGAGGGTAGGGATATCCCAGTGGACAGACACTGTGGGGTATCCCATGTGGACAGACACTGTGGGGTATCCCATGTGGACAGACACTGTGGGGTATCCCAGTGGACAGACACTGTAGGGTATCCCAGTGGACAGACACTGTGGGGTATCCCAGTGGACAGACACTGTGGGATATCCCAGTGGACAGACACTGTGGGATATCCCAGTGGACAGACACTGTGGGGTATCCCAGTGGACAGACACTGTAGGGTATCCCAGTGGACAGACACTGTGGGATATCCCAGTGGACAGACACTGTAGGGTATCCCAGTGGACAGACACTGTAGGGTATCCCAGTGGACAGACACTGTGGGATATCCCAGTGGACAGACACTGTAGGGTATCCCAGTGGACAGACACTGTAGGGTATCCCAGTGGACAGACACTGTAGGGTATCCCAGTGGACAGACACTGTGGGATATCCCAGTGGACAGACACTGTGGGGTATCCCAGTGGACAGACACTGTGGGGTATCCCATGTGGACAGACACTGTGGGATATCCCAGTGGACAGACACTGTGGGATATCCCAGTGGACAGACACTGTGGGGTATCCCATGTGGACAGACACTGTGGGGTATCCCAGTGGACAGACACTGTGGGATATCCCATGTGGACAGACACTGTGGGGTATCCCATGTGGACAGACACTGTGGGGTATCCCAGTGGACAGACACTGTGGGGTATCCCAGTGGACAGACACTGTGGGATATCCCAGTGGACAGACACTGTGGGATATCCCAGTGGACAGACACTGTGGGGTATCCCATGTTGACAGACACTGTCGACGGGATGATGAGCAAACCGTGTTGTGCTGCTTGGACAGGAAGTGGCATCCTGCTTCATTTCCTCCTGTGGGCCTGAGTCAGCGCCCTGCTGAGCTCCGCCTCCACTGCTGCTCTTTGAAGTGTGCAGCCATGCTGTTCATACACACACACACACACACACACACACACACACACACACACAGCTGTACTTTGCTGTACTGTGCAACGCATACACGTACAGTATCTGTAGAAAATGATAAGATGGTGTGTGCAGTTAGCAGTAAGTGCCGTTCTCATGAATCTCAAATTGATCAGTATTATCTATTAAAGCCATGCAGTACTTTTTTTTTACTTGAGTAAAAGTATCAATACTGCCATATATAACTACTAGTTACCAGTAAAAGTCCTAAAGTACCAAAAGTAAGTACTCATTATGCAGAATGTCCCATTTCAAGTTTTCAGATGTATACAAATCTTTTGAAAATAGCAAATCTAACAAGCTCAGTAGTAATAACTAGAAAAAGTGCCCTTCTGGGCACAGGTCTCCACCAGGATTCTTCCTCAGCCTAGTGGGAATATGCGTGCACAGTTTCATCGCAATCGGACGCTGCGTTGAGGAGTTGTGGCGATTTGTACAAAGCGGGCTACTCCTGAAAACTGTAGGAGCCAATCGTGGCCAATCAGGATGGAATATGAGAAATCAAACAAACCTGTCTTGATCACATGACTATGGAGATCATGTGTACCAATTTGCGTGAAATTTGGATAAAATCTGAAGGAGTAATAATAGAAAATGTGTTTTACATTTGTCGGCCTCCTGGTGGCGCTATAAAGAGCAGATGTGAAAAATTCCAGACAAAGGTTTTTCCTTGGCCTCTAGGGAGTTGGCATACAAAGTTATCCACAGATCCGTGCAGTTAGAGGTAAAAACACTTTTCGGCCAGTTATAGCGCCACCTTGAGGCTGAGTTGAAATTGTTCATGTGGCATTTCGTCCTCGGCCTAGTGGGAATGTGGGTGCACAATTTCACGGAAATCACGCGATGTGTCATGATTTGCAGCATTTTGTTTGAAACTGAGCACTCCTGTGAACTTTGGAAGCCAATCTTAACCAATCAGGATGGAGTGTGAGAAATCTGAAAGACCGGTTTCGTTGAATGGCTCTAGAGAGACTGTGTACCAATTTGCGTAATGTTTGGACAAAATCTGTAGGTGTACTGTGCAAAAACTTGTTTTGCACAAAGCGGCCTCCTGATGGCGCTATAACAGGCCGTTCTGGAAAGTTTGGGGCAGAGGTTCATAGTTGGCATCCAGGGAGTGTGTGCAAAATTTGGCATCGACCGGGTTAACGGTGGCCGAGATTAGCTGCTCACGGACACACGGACGGACGGACACACACACACACACACACACACACACACACGGACGGACGGACGGAGTGCAAAACATACTCTCCCCCCATGCCTTCGGCCTGGTGGAGACAATAAATTAAAAGTAACTAGTAACTAAACTAAACTAAATGAAAGAATCTGCTGCATCCGGAGGCAGTTAGTGACATAGGCCTACAGACTGAATCAATGTTGCAGTCAAAGAGTTAATGGAACCAGCAAATCAGTGGCATGGACTAATTAACCACAAGCAGGTGTCATTTGCCACAGCTGTTAGTCATTTAGCAATCTACAGTCATTTGGCAATCTGCATCACCATCTCTCCACTTCAGAAACACGGATGATACAGATAGAAGTACAAACAATCAAGCAAAATAACGCAAATAACCCAATTCATAGATACAAAACATAGGCTAAAATACGGCTGGCCGTAACAGTGTCTTCAATTAATGTAGTTAAAGTATTTTCACCATAAATGTTTCCAAAATTCCCCTTGTATTCAAGACATCACAGGGTGAGTAAACAAAATAAGTCATGTTTTGTTTAAACAGACAAATGCCATAGTCAATGGCTTGTTCTAAGTGATTCAAATGGTCCAGTACCTTTACTCAGCTTTGTCCTCAAATACCCAGCAACAGTTTGTACGTAGCCTTAAGTGATGCTTTTCCAATAATTCCTGCCTGAATACAAAAGCTATGTGCTGGCCACTGCTGGGTGATATAGTGCTGCTTACTCGAACAAAACGGAAGTCGCCACAGAGTGGCTGCAGTGGCTGTCTGATGCGGGATATGGGTAGACAAAATGCCCTGTAGCCTATACAGTTATTATTTTCTGCATTTGTTCAGCGTAAAACATTTCCTCTCATGAAATTGTCCTCCTGAACACTGACAGCATAAGCAGTGCATCCCAAATGGTCCATAGCGGATAGCATCTTTATGCGTTTAATGCTATTTATCCCTGGTCCATGTTGCATTCGCAACCTGCTGTTCTTGGAATGCATCTCCACACATCTAATTTAACAAGGCTTTTAACCCAGTGGTTCCCAAACGGTGGGCTGAGGCACAGTAGTGGTGTGCCCTGATGCGACACAATGTGGGGGATACGTTAATCCAACATACCACCAATACGTGGCCGGTTAAGACTCACCCGTGGCTCCGACACATGTGGCCGGTTAAGACTCACCCATGGCGCCAACACATGTGGCCGGTTAAGACGCATATGGGGCCGGTTAAGACTCAACTGTGGCTCCGACACACGTGGCCGGTTAAGACACACCCGTAACTTCCCTGTGCGGTTAGGGTTATGTTAGGGTATAGGGTGTCGGACTATTGCGCGTCGGACTGTTAGGACGTCGGACCAAAGAGACGCACCCGACACAATGTGTGAAAGGGTTTATTTCCTGGCCATGTGAGTGAGTAGCCCTTTAACTCTTGAATGACAGTCAGGTTTTAACAATTATTTTTAGTAGGTATAAGTCAATTTACATAGAGAATGTGCTACAAGGTTCAGATTATAATATTAGTAAATCTCTTTTCTCACTAGGCCAAGGTCAAGTACATGTAGTAGACCTCTCATTATTGCGAGTTAACTTGACTGGGGAAAACCTAATAGAGACAGACAGTATGGTGACTGAACACGATATTAAATGGGACAGATTAAAACATATTTTGGCCCTAAACATGAATGACATGACATTAATAGGATAAGAGGAACAACGCTGTGTAAACAGGCAGTAGACTAAGGTAAAATGATAAAAAGGGCAAGATGACCAAATATGACCTATATGGAACACGGTCTGGGCTAAAATTCTGTCTGTGCTGACCAACATAATAATTATGACAGAGTGGCCAACTTGACATGACGCGTAAACAACATGTCAGAATTTATCTAACACCATGTATGGGTATTATTGAATAACACATAACTGATTTGAGAACAAAGGGAATATATTGGTTAAATGACGAAGATACCCATTCATTCTCTGTGGTCAGCAGCCTGTGGAGGAAAGAGCAGCACATGTAGCAAAAGTTTCAAGAAGTAATCACTGGTTAAAAAAAAATAAGATGTGGACTTGCCCATTGTTGTATACCGCTGTATCTATTTCTTGTATCGCCTTCCAGAAGGGGAGTATTGGAGGCTATTTTACACTTCGTTATACATAATGGACCCAGAAAAAACGCAGTGACGGAGCAGAGACTCGCAATGACAATGAGAGGAGGCATGTTCCATTCCAAGGGCCCTGGATTTTGGGTTTACATATTTACCGGCGCGCACGCACGCACGCACACTCTAAAGGTGCTGCCAGACATAAGCCCTTTCCACACCTAAGCGCAAAACGGTTTTGCGCCGCGGACAGAAGAAGCTGTGCGGCGTGTGCGCTGCTGGTTTTTAGACAGCTGGTGGATGGGAATTAAGCTCCACCTCCGCGGGCGATTGACGTGGAGGAGAGCACTTCCGAGAATCTGGCCGTCGCGCAAGTCGTCCGCGGAAGTGGAGCTTCTTTTCCATCCACCAGCTGTCTAAAAACCCGGTTTTGAAGCTGTGCGCAGCCTAGAACGTGCGCGGCTCTTTTGATAGTGTGGCACTGTGGCAGCACCTTTACTAAAGAGCCGCGCACGTTAATTCCCATCCACCAGCTGTCTAAAAACCAGCTGCACACACGCCGCACAGCTTCTTCTGTCCGCGGCGCAAAACCGTTTTGCGCTTAGGTGTGGAAAGGGCCTTACAGGACTTGCCGTCCACGCCTGCCACCTCCACTTGGCAATGTGGAATAAATTAGTTCTGCACCAGTCAGACTCAGAGCACAATGCCTTCTCCTCATCATTCAGATCAGAATACACTGCGTGCGTGCGTGCGTGCGTGTTTGTGGGACAGAAAAAGACAGATGAAGAGAGGCATGTATATACTCTACTGTATGTATTCATGTATTATACAGTATTAAACATGTACGTGAGGCGTGTTGCCCCACTTGAACAGCAAAGGTCATTCAAGGTGAATTTAACAGCTCGGCATGATACAAATAATTATGGCTTGCAGCCATATATATGGCTGGCTTGAATTAAATGGCCAACAGGAGAACATCTTAGTAAACTCACCATCTGCTTTCGATCTGAATGTTTTGTGTGAGTCAGTCGGGTGATGAGTCTATAGGAGTGTGTGAATAATATGTCTTGATGTGATTGGATGCATGTGTATGGGTGTGCATGTGCATGTGTGCGCGGCGCATGCATGTGTGTGGTGGCTCAGAGTCTCTGCCTGATGATAAAAACTCCCCTGGTCAAGGGGGAATTCCCTCTTAGACTATTGGTTGAGATTTTTATTTATTTTATTGTTTGCAGAATGTTGACAGAGGCATGTATTTAAAAAGCATCCAGCAGTGCAAAAGTATGAGCATTTCTCCTTGGTAATCTGCAGTGCCTCATGTCCCAGAAGTAGATCACGCAGCAACAAACAGCAAAATAGAGAGCGGGACAGCACAACACCGCAGCAGATAATAATAATTAATACATAATACATCATAATTATCGTGTTCCAGGAGGCCCCCAAAATGGATGATGTCATTAGGGGCACAGCCGGAGCCTGGTCCCAGAACAGCTCTCTCAGGTGGAATATACGGCGGCCTTACTATTCTCCAGCTGAAACGTAATGTAGCGTCCAATTCGTGCTCTCCTCTCAGAGGGGGAGGCTGCTTGCTTGTTGAATAATTGAGACCCAGATAAAAGACCAACATTAGACTACGGCACAAGCCACTACAGCATGGCCCGCTTTCTCCAAAGCTCTGTTTCCGCAGTCCGATCGGCAGTCGGCATCTTCTCGTGCATTTATCTGCTCCGACACCAAGGCCATTATACAGCAGTGTAGTTAACTGTCTGTTCTGTGTGCTCACACTGAGCTGGGTAAAAAACAAAGCTGTTTTCCTTCATTTTACATTTTATTTTAGTCTTAACCGTTTCCGCGCCATTGCCGTAGATCTAGGTCAATTATTGAAGCCTATTATTTAATACTACGCTTACCACAATTGCCGTTGATCAATATGGCAATCGCGTTTTTATAGCGCTTTCGATCGATCAAGCCATAATGCTACTTGCGTTAGCATTGGGTAGCTAGCTACCTGTTGTCATGACAATGGATCGCCCATCTTAGATCATCTCTTTCTTTCAATCGCCCGTATCTCCTATTCCTTGTCCCAGATGGCATTTTTGGTCAAAACAGCGTTTCTTTGATGGCTCAGAGCCGAGGCTGTGGAGGCCTCCAGTGCCCCGGCATAGATCCATCTTGTAAACAACAGTTGAACGAGACCCGTTAAACTTACTAGGATATGTCTACTTCCGGAAGTCTGGAAATGTGGCTTTTCAAAATAAGAGCTCAACTGGGAAAAATGCTGGCGTGAATTAGATCCTAATTTTTCAATAAATGCTAGCGAGTGTTAAGTACATTTTTATGCCAAAACCATTGTACTTTTACTCAAGTAAATTTTGAATTCCGGACATTTACGTCTAGGTTGCACTATTGATACTTTTAGTTAAGTAGCCTGACGGCGTGCCGCGGGTTCGACTCCCGATCCCGACGGCCTTTGCCACGTGTCTTTCCCTCATCTCTCTCCCCATTTCCTATCAGACTACTTTTATCCTATCATTAAAAAAGGCAGAAAAAGCCCCCAAAAATATATATAAAAAAAAAAATTGAGTACATTTTCCACCACTGGAGAGAATGTTGTCCTCATTGACTTGAACGTTTATGTGGTACTTCCCTTTTTGAGTGGTGCAACCACTCCTACAACCAGCAATGTCCGTGTACCTGTATCATGTTGTCATGAGCACGAGTATGTGACTTAATAATACCAGTAGGGGGCGCCAGAAACAGAGAGGGGTATTGCTGTGCCTGCTAATGAGAGAGAGAGAGAGAGAGAGAGGTGTGTGTGTGGGGGAGGTGTGTGTGTGATTTTTATATGCTTACTGGAGATTGGCTTTAACTCCACTGAGATTCACCGCTGTTGAATCCCACATCTTTTTCTAACTCATTTCTTGCATCCACTAGGCTCAGACAATTATCATAACAGCTCGACATGAAATATGCAAATATATTCCATCAACAGTGTGATTGTCGGTATCCCCTTGTTGAGACATTGGCTTAAATGAATGTGTATGAGCATTTGATGTTTTTAATAGGCTTTGGTTCTCCAAAGCAATATTAATTTCAAAGTTTGAAAACATATCCACATTCTTATTATCCGGAGTATACGGATATTAGTCCATGTCTACCATATTGTCACATTTGCAAAGTACACATTTTAACATTAAACAACGGTTCCTTATGCATAACAAGGATTAATGCAGTTCCAAGGAGATATCGCTTTCCTATTATTCTCAATTGAGTTAGTTATTCCGGGACAACACAATCGTTCCAATTTTGTTGATACTGATCCATAAGTTATTCATGGGGATTTAATGCAATTGAACAAACTAACAAAAACTAATCTTGACAAATGCTATCTTGCGGCCCTGGCAGCGTTAGCTGTTACAGAAGCTGGCAGTATTTCTCCCCATCATGTCGCCGTGCCATGCAGCATTCGTTCATTCATTCTTGCCAGAGAAACTAGAAAAGGTCAGAGCTGCATCATCACCAAGGCCTCCTCTTTCAAAAGGTTCTCTCAGGTTGCCATGACGCCAGAAGTGAGTACAAGCGCCACGTGTCCTGTGTGTCTGATGTGTGTCTCAGAGCATCACGTGTCCTGTGTGTCTGATGTGTGTCACAGAGCGTGTCCTGAGTGTCTGATGTGTGTCACAGAGCATCACGTGTCCTGTGTGTCTGATGTGTGTCACAGAGCATCACATGTCCTGTGTGTCTGATGTGTGTCACAGAGCGTGTCCTGAGTGTCTGATGTGTGTCTCAGAGCATCACGTGTCCTGTGTGTCTGATGTGTGTCACAGAGCATCACGTGTCCTGTGTGTCTGATGTGTGTCACAGAGCATCACGTGTCCTGTGTGTCTGATGTGTGTCACAGAGCATCACGTGTCCTGAGTGTCTGATGTGTGTCTCAGAGCATCACGTGTCCTGTGTGTCTGATGTGTGTCACAGAGCGTGTCCTGAGTGTCTGATGTGTGTCACAGAGCATCACATGTCCTGTGTGTCTGATGTGTGTCACAGAGCATCACATGTCCTGTGTGTCTGATGTGTGTCACAGAGCATCACGTGTCCTGAGTGTCTGCATGATGTGTGTCACAGAGCATCACGTGTCCTGTATGTCTGATGTGTGTCACAGAGCATCACGTGTCCTGTGTGTCTGATGTGTGTCACAGAGCATCACGTGTCCTGTGTGTCTGCATGATGTGTGTCACAGAGCATCACGTGTCCTGTGTGTCTGATGTGTGTCACAGTGGAAAAGTGATGCATGTGCAATTGTGCATAATACTCTCCATTGCAGCATTAGTTTAGGTCACTGTTCAGCGTATTCTCACCCCTGTGATAAAGGGTTCACTGTCAGATCTATTAGTAAAGGTTAGGTCAGGGCATGCCCTATATAAACATAATCCCGGTTGGGCCTGGACCTTGCAGTCATTGAATGAATGAATGATATAATATAACATATAGAAATAATATCTGGGGGCAAAATTAATTATTGTATTTCATTTAGTTTCACTGTTGCTGGTTTGCTGGTCGATGCATGCATCGGCACACAGCCGTGCACACACACGCATGCACTCATGCATGCATGCACCTACGCACGCAAGAAATGTACACAATCATGCTGATTATGCAACTCTACCGAATTCCCACCTCGCTCCCATGAACAAACACTCACACGGAGACACACACGCTGTCATCATGCACTACACACACAAGTCCCCAAGGAAGCAACATTAATGATCCCCTGCTGGCATTCTACAAAGCCTCCACTGATCTCCCCACTGAGAGGAGCCCCTGGGGAGTCAGCAATCCAGTCCTCAGGCCTCCTCCGCTCCGCTCTGCTCTGGGGTTCTAATCCACAGTTCTGCTGACCTGGTCCGAACAGGCAGGAGTTCAGGATAAATCCTCCGGGCCATTACAAATCCACATGACTATACCCTCAAACACAAAGTCCAGGAGGAGACGCATCCCAAACATGTCCCCCCCGGTATAGAGTCATGCCACTATAGAGCGTCGCAGTCCCGCCCCCTTTCATGACGACACCAGGCCCAGGAAATTAATCCCGATGCATTTTTCCCATAGACATTTCAAAACGTATTTATTTAAAGCATCTTACGAAGCCAACTCTTGTCGTGACAAATCATGACAACACACACAATATTTTGGACCAAACAAATAATTACAAAGAAGAAAAACAAACAAAAATTGTAACCTGCCGTTTTTTTTCTAATTCTTTGTTTGGCCCGAAAAATGTTGTTGGCGTAAACATCTTTAAATAAATACTTTCTGAAAAGTCTATGAGGAAAATTTACGGGGATTTCTTTTCCGGGTCTCTTGAGGGGGCGGGACTGCGACGCTCTAGGCTTGTTGCTGGAGAACTCGGATGCAAGCATCCGTACAAAGACAGAGCATTTCTATATTGCAGTATTGATACTTTTACAAGAATTTGAGTTTTTCCACCACTGGCAGCATCAGACAGCTCCAATACTCCATCATAATCCAACTCTTCTCAAGCCAAATAACTACTGTGCACCCAAGCTCTGCTTGGCAACAATGCTAAACCACCTCCACATGTTTACACTACACAAACAGAAAGAGCGTTGCGAGGCCTGGGTGTGCATAAGCGGGCGTGTTTGCACTGTTTCACTGAACATTTACCCTCTGTGTGATATTGTTGTGTTTGGCTTCTGAAGACTTGGATTATGCAAGCTGTAGATCAAATCGTATTGCAACTAAGGATTTTTGGCCAGTGTTCTGTTTTGTAATTACCGGTAAGTATAATTCTTGCCTGAGGCCACAGTGTGTTTACTCCTGCACACCGTGAGCTGGACTGTTTGTTGTTTTTTGCAGGTGAATAAAAACACCAAAACTACACGTATTCCTGGATTTCATCTAGTTTTTGGAGCCTGAACCATCGGCCAACCATTACAGCCAAAGCTAATGCTTTAAATAGAGAGTGTGATTTCCTAAAAAGAATAAATACCACACAATCATATTAACACCAAAACGTCCTAGCTCAGTCTTTTTGTAACTAAAATTATGAACTAAGAACATGTTAGCCACTCCAAACTTCATGCATTAAACTTACATTTAAACTAGTATCAAATGGAATTGTCACCCTCTAGAGTTTTTACAGTGTAATGTCAAGGCTGAACATTACTCTATATTTCTAATCAGTGGCAAAGTCATATTCTTCGTGATGAGGCATTTTCAGAACTCGGCTCTGCAAGAAACTATCCATGTATGATTGATGATGAGAGTTAAAGACTAAAATGTTATCAAATAATGGTAACACTTTATATTAAGGTCGCCTGTATAATGCATTATAAGCTAATTTATAATGCATTATAATGTGCTTATAAGGCATTATAACACACGTTATAAATGTTTGTAATCATGTATAAGTACAACCACGTTTATAACATATTATAAGTGCTGGTCATAATGCATTATTATGCTCAGTGGAACAGCACATTATAACTATTATAACTTAGGTGGTTATAAAGGCACATAGAGAAGTGCTGTAATGTCTGTGTCATAATGCATTATAACCAATGTGTATTAAATGGAATAATGTCTTATAAACATCAATAATATGCTATAGCATATTATACAAAGTTGTGTCACTTTACTTAAAGGTCACAAAGCCATGCTATAGGCCCTATAGCATGGCTATTAGCAGTTGTATCATTTTATAATTCTACTATAGGATATTATAAAATGATACAACTGCTAATAACCATTAAAGTATGTTGCCACTTTACTTAAAGGTCTCAAAGTCCTGCTATAGCATATTATTGATGCTTATAAGACATTATTCAATTTAATACGCAATGGTTATAATGCATTATGACACAGACATTACAGCACTTCTCTATGTGCCTTTATAACCACCTAAGTTATAATAGTTATAATGTGCTGTTCCATTGAGCATAAAAATGCATTATGACCAGCACTTATAATATGTTATAAACGTGGTTATAAGTTTTTATACATGATTATAAACATTTATAACAAGTGTTATAATGCCTTATAAGCACATTATAAGCATTATAAATGCGCTACAATGCATTATAAAGACGACCTTAATATAAAGTGTTACCCAAATAATTGATCTGTGTTATTTAGTAGTGTAATAAATTATTATACATTACGGTATATATATATATTAAATGCTTACAGTACATATTTTCCAGAAAATGTATATATCATGTAGCCTAGTCAGTGGTTAGTTACTCGTTAGTTAGTTTTTTCCCCCTATTTCCCACCACTCAGTGGCCTAAATGTGAACTGCAGAACACCCAGAACACCAATGGCTGCAACAAACAGACGTGGAGACAAAACACGGCATGACCATTCATCACCGCTAATAGGTCATAGTTCACACCGCTGACACCGAGCATACATCATCACCTTGGACGCGGGACCAGGGGGAAAACCAATCACGGTCCTATCAGATCTATCGCTGCAGGGTAGGAGGTTAAGTCCTGCTCTTTGCACCAGCACACGGTAGCCTATGACCTTCTTCTGGCCTATCGGCCCCGGGCTGCTCTCCTGTGCCTAACCATGTGCTTTCCCCCTCTCAGCTGTCATGCTTCCTGCCAATAGAGAAACATTACTATAGCGGGTATCAAAAGTCGGCACATTCAAAAAATCCATCTTAGATTCAAAATGAACTGTACAGCACAGTATAGCTCTATTGAGTCTATAGAGCGTCGCAGTCCCGCCCCCTCGAGAGACCCGGAAAATAAATCCCCGTTCATTTTCAGAAAGTATTTATTTAAAGACGTTTACGCCGCGGACAAAGCCAACTCTTGTCGTGACAAATCATGACAACAAACACAATATTTCGGGCCAAACAAATAATTAGAAAGTAGAAAAAAACGGCAGGTTACAACACTTTTCTTTGTTGTTTTTGTAATTATTTGTTTGGTCCAAAATATTGTGTGTGTTGTCATGATTTGTCACGACAAGAGTTGGCTTCGTACGACGCTTAAAAGGTCTTAAATATAATAAAAAATATAAATACGTTTTGAAATGTCTATGGGAAAAGTGCATTGGGATTAATTTCCTGGGCCTGGCGTCGTCATGAAAGGCGGTGGGACTGCGACGCTCTATTGGCTCTACTGTTAACCCCTTAACCCCTGTATTCTTAACTGACTGCGTCCTCCATTGGCCTAGACTTGATCCACTCAATTTTCCCTCTGCATCGATCTACAACAACCTCACAAGTCACAACATGTCGATGGGCTTGTAGATCGGCTATCTTCACAGAATGATCGTCGATCATGATGACATCATCATCGCTATGGGTTCATGTGGTTAATGAAACACTGAAATGTATATAAATGTAGCCTATACACATGTACTGTCTGTACAGCTGGGGTCGGCAACCGTTTTGACATGATAGTCAGTGCATGTGCCATATCAACATTAAGTTTAATTATGACAGCACTTCGAAATTAAATATTTCTAAATGATTTTCTTCTTATTTAGAAATGTGTTCTTTCATATCAAGATGCAATAATGATCATTACATTTAAAGATGGAGTGCCGTAATTCACCCCCCCCCCCCCCATAAACAAAAAGTGTTAGAATTATGTTTTTATGTGGCCACACCAATTCAAAGTATACATGGTTTTCACCTTAGCACCACCCACCTGAACTTAAGCCTCGTCCACAGCTGTTAATGTGGGAGGGGTTAGGGTTATGATGTCACTAAAATCGTGTTATTTTGATTGGGCCTTTTGACCCAAAGGCTTTCAGCTTTCAGGAAGAAACCAAAAATGCACAGGGAAAACATATTTGACATATTTGACTAGTTAACATTGAGTAATGTTACTTTAACCCAACTCTCTGCCAGTCCTCAGTCAGAGTTAGGAGTTTTAGAATTGAGAATGTAGAATTATGTGCAGGATGTAATTGGTATATGTGAGCGTGATGGGACTTCATTTAACTGAATAAACGTTTTTGAATATTTCATAAAAAAAAAGAAAAAAGAAAAAACCTCCTCTTATAGCCTGGATGTTCCCATCCGTGACTAAGGTTGCCTACCCCTGCTGTACAGCACTGCTTCCCAAACACTGGGTCATGACCCATGTGTGGGTCGCGGACACATTTTTATGGGTGCCTGTATTTTTTGTATCCTACATTTAGTTTTTAATAATTCTTTCAAAACATTTTCAAAAACAATCCCAAAATAAGCATTATTTTTTCATGAATTTTGAAGAAAGTCAATGAATTTTGAAGAAATACAACAAAAGTCTAAGAAATTCCATGAATTAGAATGTTTCAGAAGGATAGTGAAAATAGGTGATCTACAAGCTCACAATGCGGTGCAAGCTTTTAGATTTGCTATTTTCACTATAGTTTGGATGTCGAGTAAACTTCTAATCTCTCTTTTGGGTCTCGAGCTAAAAAGTTTAGGAACGACTGGACCCAAGTCATTTTGTTCCATTTGTAGTGCTCGCTTCAGAGTTGTTAAATTAACAACCGAGGATTTTTATTCTGTGTTGAACTTGGCAGTGCCCTTGGCCAGCCCTTGATGTCCTATGAAAAGTTTTGAATGACAAAGTTTATTCATGGTCATACGCTGCTGCAGGTTAGAAGATAGAGTCTGACTCTGGAGGGACAGAGAGAGCTTGAACATCTTTGATGCATCGTCTCCTTCAAAGGCTTGTTGGCTTTCTTCTGGGTGGTTCTTAGGCACTTTCTTGCGTTGGTTAAATTGGGTAAAAATGACTCGCTTCTAAGCTGTCACTCACTTGATCCTTATCCTTGCCGACACATCCATTCCTGCACTTCATTGCAGCTCACTACATCTAACTCTTTGAGCAGCGTGCAAAGGAAGTCTCCTCTGTTAATCTGTGCAGAGAGAGAGAGAGAGAGAGAGAGAGAGAGAGAGAGAGAGAGAGAGAGAGAGAGAGAGACATGTAAAAATCACCAACATGCATCACCAACATGCATCTTCAGAAGCAGAAGATCTCAATCTTAATGTTTTATTAGTGTGTCGCGTTTCACAGGGAACATCAAATGGGTGATCACAGAAGGATCTGTCTTGGCAGGGGTCTCGTTCCCCTCCCCCGCCTCATTTCATGCAGGGGATTATTAGAAGATAGTCTCTGTGTTTGATGATTGGTGGAGCCCTGCTCGTGCCTGTCATTAAGGTTTAATAAGACCGAGTGCATAGATTCTCATTAGCGGCTGAGCTGGGCCATGGGGCATTCACATGACCTTTACACAGAAAACAGGCCCGAGAGGGAGAGAGAGGGAGAGTGACAGAGAGAGAGAGAGTGAGTGGGTGAGTCACTTTTGTGAGGGACACTTTTGTGCCTTTACTGGTAGTGGTAGAACTGGTAGCAATACAAAACTGCCAATAAGTCACAGGCCAACATGTCACGGTCTGTGCTCCACTAGGTGCACAGACGTCAGTCAGTGACTTTGTGACTTTGGTCACTTATTAAGGAACCAATTGGACCGTTGGCAATGACACTTTGACACACATATGCGTCTCCTCATGCCGAACAACTTTCGTGTTCTGACCTTTGACCTCTGACCTTTAGATCACCCGCCATTTTGAATTATATGAAAAACAGTTAAAATGTATCTCCACCCAGGAGCTTTGATCAAAATGCACGGAAACTTCTACTCGTGAACTTTGGACCTATACGGACAAGAAAATTAGCATTTGTGCCTGTCGTAGACATACGCAGAGCAAGTTCAGTCAGGGAACCTCAGTGCAGTTGCTACCGGCCGTTAATGGGGCCGCCTCAGCATCACGCTCTCATTCACATGATTCACTCAGCCAATCACACACTCACTCCATCTTCATACTGGCTGCTTTAACCCGGAGGTTTGCATTCCTCCTCTGCTTCCATGCTTGCTTGCTGCTGCTGTATCAGGGCGCTGCTGTATACACACCTGCTGCTCATTTCATGTTCTAGCCCAGAGGCCATCCTGATGGGTTCGAAGTTGCCTGGTAACTTTCAATCAAACCATGCAAAATTATTCCTGCCTTCTATTAATTGCAGCTGCAAGCTCATGAGGTGATGTTTGCCAAATCGGCTTAAAACCTATGACTCTGAGTCTGCAGGGTCATCTTTCCAAGTTGCTTTCTGTGTATCCTATCATAGTAGTGCTTTTAGTTAACTGTTTTAAATCTCAAAGGCATTATAGCTGGCCTTCAGCTTTACTCCAGATCCTTCAGTGAGTAATCTACTGGCAATCCTATATTAATAATAAAATAAATACAAAATAAAAAAGCGCAGGGATGAAGAATTGCTTTTCTATTACTCTTTCAATACTTCTCAACTGGTTCTCAAACTCCATCAAGGGTTTCAGTCCTTACATAGATCTCATATAATCAAATGTCTCACTTCCTTCTATGGGTTTCTAAAATGTGGTGAATCCTAAGCATGATGTTTCCACTTCTGACTTTGCTTGGATGCCCACCATAAAATCACTCAAAACAACTAATTTCATTAAGGTATATCTGTGACAGCAACTAACACTGATTTTTGTCCTTTCTCTTCCATGCCTCGTTTTCTGCAATGCTGTCCAACCGCAAATGTCCTGAGCCCCTGTTCATGATGGATTCTGGGAAGCCATGTCAGGTCATTGGTTCTGCAAAGCTGCATCTTCTGTGTCAAGGCTGTGGGCTGCCTCCTGATCGCTACACATCACACTCTTCAGGATCGGCACAGCTACCACAGCAGCACCAAAAGTTCCAAATGCTACACTCTACAAGCTTTGGGCTGGTGGTCTTCTGCAGCTTATGAAAGCTATGCTCGGCTAAACTCAAAGGCATTTTACAGGCTCAGAACTAATGATTTCTGAATTATGTTGGTTACGTGCTGCTGCTACATATATATTCATTGTTTTTGCTCCTTATGCTGCAGGGTATTATAAATACTCTTAAAACTGTTTTCTGCATGCTTGCTATTCGTGCTGCTCCAGGCGGCATAGTATTACTTGTTGCTGCCTTGCTTGATTATGCTGCGAGTATAACTAATACTCTTAAATTGCTTCTGCTGCTTGCTTAACTTGGCAGCTGCTTTTGCTGCAGAGTATTATAACTACTCTTAAACTGACTTTCTGCATGGTTGCTGTATGCGCTGCTCCAGGTGGCATAGTTTACTTGTTACCTTGTTACTTGTTAGTTTTACTTTTACCGTTGAACACTTTGACCTAGTCATCACATAATTCTAGCATGACCTATGTCTGATCCAAGCCCACACTTTTAATTATTCTGTCTCTGCGTGGAATGGATATCGGTTTGGTCTTCCCGATCTCCAGGAATCAGCAGATGCTATGTTGAACACATTGACCTAGTTATCACATAATGCTAGTATGGCAATGCCAGATCCAAGCCCACAACTATTCTGTCTCTGCGTTTCAGGAAACAACAGGTGCTTTGTTGTACACATGTATAGCTTAAGGTTGGTGATGATCTGCTTTTTGGGGGTTTCGGATGTTTTGCGCTGTGTTGGGGGATTCGGAGTCCCTATGGTCGGGACTGATGCGCTTGATCTGAGTACCAAAAAAGCAGATCCAATATATCGCCAAACCATAATAAATATTTTGCTCATCTTATATTCAATAAATATATATTCCATCCATTCTTGAGTTGTCCTGACTGAATCGTAGTACTTTTTTTTATAAGTGAAAAAATGAAGTTTTTATGAGCCAATGAGTTTGTGAAAATTCTTCTTTTGTCCCTAATACATACATGTAGCGTCATATGCTTTTGCAACTGTACAGTATGGTAGAGGGTCAAATAGCACTGAAAGCGTACAAAGAGATGTTGAAAACACACTGTAGTAATGGATAAAGATATCCCCAAAACCAGGACAGTTGTTACCGAAAATACTGAATGATGTTGCTGTTTAGAATGAGTCAACTGACTGTGTCTGCTTAGCTCAGTCGGTAGAGCTCTCGCCTATGGAGCACAGGTTCATGGGTTCAAATCTGGGTAGGGACTCAACCCGTGATTCTTATTTGTTCATATTGTTCTTATTGCGTATTGTCTTCTTGGTCCCACCTTATCGCTGCTTGCAGCTATATTTTCTCATTTCCAATAGAAATAGACAGACAGAGGGGCACGGTGGCACAGTTGGTAGTGCTGTCGCCTCACAGCTAGAAGGTCCTGGGTTCGATTCCCACTCGGGGTGCTGTGGGTGCTGGCGGCGTGTTTCCTCCTCCGCGTCATCAGTGCCCATACCCGAAGGCG